>NW_026913791.1:1800000-2010681 GCF_034315485.1 Pezoporus occidentalis | reverse complement strand
AACACCAGCACCAGCAGTGGCTGCTCCTGGGGTTCTTGCCCATGTCTGTGGTGGGGGATGCCCCAGCAGAGCAGCCTGGGGTTAGGATACAAACTGGGCAGCAACTGATCTTGTTGAAGGTGTCCCTGTCCGTGGCAGGGGGTTGGAACTGGATGTTCTTAATGTGTTTATCACGTTAAGGTCCTTTCCAACCCAAACCATTCTGTGTCTCTAAGATGACGGGCAGTTAGCAAGTTAAGGTGCTGGCAGGTAAGCTTTGTGCAGAGCTGACCTGCATCGTACACCCCGGCTGGGTCTGCAAGCTGAAATGCTGCTGAATTTTCATAGATGTGCTTACTTACAAAATCAAAGCTGCTGATTGTTGGTTTTACCCTGTTAACTGATAAAGCTGCCTTTCAGGAGGCATGCTCGCTGCTGGGCACAGGGGGAGGAAGGTGAGCCTTCCCTGGACAAGGTTTTTAGGCTCTCTGTTACACTTACTCCCCACATTATCCAATCACAAGCACTCTGTGGGCTCATTTGACCCATGCAAGATGGTCTCTTTCTGAGCCTGAAATGTTATCTTTGCAGTACAATAAATGACTTATAAACTGCTGTTTATTTTTCCACTGGGGATTCAGGGCTGTACCTAAATCTAACTAAAATGGCTTTATTTTTACTGGAAGCACAGGAAAATCCCCAGCTGACAGAATATACTGTGTCAAAGAGGAGCACCCACCCCTGGCCGAATCGCAAGGTCCTGCACTACACCAGCTGCCACCACCTTGGTCTGATCAGTGTGCCCATACCAAACCCCATCAGGCAGGCTTGGCACAGGGAGCCAAGAGGATCCCCCCTCCCCGCGTCCCGGAGCCATGCTGCTGCCTCCTCTGCAGCTCCGTCTCAGCGTGGGGAGCAATGCAAGCAGCCCAAGTGCTGTGCAAGGCTGTGCTCCTGTAGCACTCCTGTTCATAAATCTCCTTCTTCCCTAAATATCCCCATGGAAAATAAACACGATGACGAAGAAAACCGAGCCACAGGAATTCTGAAAACCTATATGCCAATAACTTGCGTTCTAGCATGTTACTGATACACTGTATATTCGCAATTAGATCACAGATAACACAGGGGACATTCATAATTCCAGCACACCTCTGCACATGGAAAGCTAAATTTTGCAGCCCTTAAAGTCACCACCGTGCGAGTCTTCTGCTCTGCTTCCTGAGCATTTCCCTTGGTAAGCCAGGAAGACTGAAATCTCATTCATACTGTGGCTTTATTAAGGATACACTGAGGCTTTACACCAGCCTTACACCCACTCTGAGGTCCCTTTACACTGCCAGCGCAGCATAACGCAGCCAGCACAAGCGTAAATGAAAATCAGGCCCCAGAGGTTTTTCCTCCCTGCAGTGCAGACTTACAGCTCCCATTACACATTTGCATTAAGGGCTGCAACCCTCCATAAAATACACTCACCAACTTAAAACACATTAGAGACCAGCTAGACTCAGCACACAGAGAGGGCTTCTGCCGAGAAGAGTTGTCCTCAAGTATGGCATAATAAAAACATACAGGAATGGAGGACTGCAAGGACTGGTGGAAGGGAGGAGTGTTCAACAAAGGGGTCATGGTAAAAGCCTCTTCCATGTCCTTTCAGGAAGAACATGGTTTATTTATTATCCTTAATAAACAGCAAGATTACCTGAATCATGCATTTCTCTATCTTCTGCAGGGTTTTGCTTCTCTTACTCTGTACCAAGGCTCATCTTTCATAGGAGGGTAAAGTGACTGATGTGACACCAAGTTATAACTGAAGGCTGCATGGGAATATGTAGCAAACACTGGAGGTTCTGGTCTGTATTTGATAATATAACCAATATAGAGAATAATGGGTGACAAATGTACAAATCTGCTACTCTCTCTCTGTTGGTTATCTATCTATCTATCTAGATATATATCTTGGTTATATGCTGGCGTCTTAACTGAGAAGCCTCAGTTGAAGCATGTCTTCTTGAAGATAGCAGCACTGCTCATCAGCCGCTCCCTCTTCAGGTCTAAACACAGACCTGGCACATGCAATGTGGCTGATACAGGAAGACGTGACCGTTTGCCTGACCCTGGGCACAGGGTCTCTCTGCAGAGCATGGCAGGATGCAGGGTGATGGGTGTATGCTGTGCTGGTACAGCCACAGCACACCCATCCTGACCATGTGGCAGGTAGAGGCAGGCTTGGGGCTGTGCTGAAGACCACCATTAATTTATCTGCTGCCTTTCAGAACTTACTTGAAGTCAGCAGCCGAGCACAGGCTTGCAGCCAAACGGTTTGGATGTGTGTTGAGCTGGAGTCAAGTGTGCCAGCCTGCCCCAAAACACAGACACAGCAAGACAAGCTGTACTTGTGCTGCTGCCTTTCTCTTCTTTTGCTGCTTCGTCTCCCTCAGCTTTTATTCACTGCAGCGCAAGTCAAGACCTGCTGCTCCTCTGGGCAGACAGTGTTTTATAAAGCATGCTGGCATGGCTGTGGACGGTCCGAAACCATTTCTGCTTTGGGCGGGAGTCATGAATCAGTGTGCTGGGCAGCAGCACATCAGTGAAATGGAGAAGTTTGGCCTGCTGCAGGCTGACATAATTTGCTCTATTGCAAAAAAATCCCTTCTTTGGACTTTTCCTGGTGGCAGGGGGTAAGTATTGACAAACGTGCAATGGCAACAACCAAACTAATGAATATACTGCAACAGAAACCTCTGGCAGTATTTACAGGAGTTTTGCCTGGCTGTGGTTTGGAGTCAGAACTGGGAGCACTCTGCAGACAAAAGCACACTTTTGTAGCTGTGTGAGGGACCAAGTGCTCACGTCCCCATGCGAACTGGGGCAGTGCTGCACATCCATGAGGCAGGCTCTCACACACAGAGAGCTGTGAGCACTGGGGCAAGCTGGCTCCCTGCCTGAGGCTGAGACCAGTGACAGCATCCGCCTGCTTACCTGGTATCTGTCAGAGTGATGGATGTCATCTGAGGAGTGGGGTGATGCTGTCGGAGAATCTCCTTCTCGCTTGATTGAGGCCGACAACAAAATTGACTGCAAGAGAAAGGAGAAATTTATGCTGTGAGTGTTGCTGAGCTTTCTGCCCATTGCTAAGCTGTTCTCAAAGCCATGAAGAGCATCTGCTGGGCTGTGGGGCTGTGCTGGGATGGACTAATGGGCTGGGTCTGCTCTTCCCAAGGGACCCTGCCCCACGAGGGACTGGGATGCAAAGTGCAGATGCATCAGGCAACAAAGGGATGGTCATTTTGTCCTCAGATCTGGTGACTGGGGGCAGCAGGATTAGTCTCTGCTGGAAATGCTGTGTGAGGACCACACCAGGAATCCACAAGGTAAAGGTGAAGACATGCTGATATGGAGCAGGGCTTATGGGCTCTCATCCACCCCTCTAAGTGCCACTAAATCTCTCAATAGCTTTGTAAACCGCACTAAAGCTCTCAGCACCTTTTCAGCACAACTACCTCTTCCTTCTGTAATGATGCTATTTATTTTAATAAGTAGCAGAGAAAAAAAGGGCCTTTTAGAAGGTTAAAAAGATCAGTGATATTTGAGACCTAAGAAATCACTGATAAACTTCAAGTCAATAGTAGGTAAGTCTAAATTCCACACACAGTGAACTCCAGTGGGAAAATTACTGCAGGAGTTTGACAGTATCTAAAAAACCATACCCTGAGTTGCAAGTGAACTTTATTATTAGGAGAGTTTGAGGGCAAAATGCAATTCAAAATTCTAATTTAAAATATAAATTGGCTAAACTGGGCTAAATATAGTCCAATACATTGTAAAACAAAATGCGCACTGGAAACGCTGCTCTGCAGATGTTTTTGTTTCTGAGAATCAGCTGACAAGATATGACAATAAATGACTGCTCGGAGATGTGTATGTTTGCAAAGGGAAGTGTAGATATCATCTGAATTGGACAGGTCAAGTGTGGTGACAACATTATTAAAAAGCATAATACCTTGGAGAAAGGGAAGTATTCCAGAAACATTTGCCTCTGGGCTGAAATGAAACGTGAAAAAATGTGCATTTTTTGGAAAGATATGAGCAAGTGGGAAAATGACTCAGCATACAAATCTGTTCAGTCAGCAGGATGCGATCCCCTGGGCTCGGACAGCTCTCCCAGTGAGAAAAGCTCAGTCAGTGTGGGCACGGAGGGAGAGCAGGATCGGGATGGAGGCAGGGAAAGAGGATTTGTGATGTTGGGTTCAACCCCATGGGCATGAACTTCTAGTCTTGTCACTAGGGCAAGACCCACATCCCTGTGAGTCTCTGCCATAATGCATGGCTCCATGGCTGGTTGCATGGTTCCATGGGAAGCTGTGAATGCTCCATCCCTGGTGGTGTTCAGGGCCAGGTTGGACAGAGCCTTAGATGACATGGTTTAGTGTGAGGTGTCCCTGCCCATGGCAGGAGGTTGGAACTATATGATCTTAAGGTCTTTTCCAACCCAAACCATTCTGTGATTCAATTCTATGATTCTGTGGTGGAGCAGAGATGTGATATCCTGAAAGGATAGGGGAATTGTCAGTGGGAGCCTGTGGGCCTGTGGGTACCCAGAAAAGATCAGCCTCCACCTCCCAGGGGAGACACAGGCAGAACAGGGGGCTCTCCAGCCTCATGTGTTGGCTGAACCCAACTAGTGATGGGTTTTGGTGAGTGGCTCATTTATGCCTGGAAAAGCCCTCTGATAACCATGTGAAGCTACCAGGAGAATTTCTCCAGGGTGTAGACCCCAAGATCCTGCCGTTGCTTAGTTTCTTTATTCTCTAAGCAGAGAATGAGGACCATTTTTGAAGAAGCAGGGTTGCATATGTCCTATAAAATGGAGAGGTGGGAGCTCAAAGCCTTTGGGTGGGACTCAGAACAACAGCCCAGATTACAGCAGTGTTAATGCCCTTCCCCTCTAATAAGCCAATGGAGCTGGGAGGGTTAAATCTGTTTTGTCTTGCAACGTATTCTAGAGAAGGGGAAAAAATACCCATCTCCCCATTCCTTGGCGACAGACAAACCCTCCCCCACTCCAGCTCCCCCCTCAGCTTCTGGTAGCTCTAATCCAATATTATTATGTGAAAAATGGTGGGGCTAGCTATGGAGACAGTAAATTAAACGTTATGTATTAGTTTTTAGCATGTGGTCCCGGGAAGAACGCCGGCCCCATTTATTCCACAAACCTCCTGAGCACCATGGCGATGACCTCTGGAAAAACGCAGGGCTAAACTAATCCCAAAGATGTCAATCTCGAGGCCTCTTCTACATACACTTGCAGTTTAGATTAATAAACTGTCTATTTTTAAATTGTGTGCAAGCACTTCAATTCTAAATACCTCGCCGGCATGTTAAACACAGCGTTAGAGATGCCAAGTCACACTTCCCCTTCACTCTTAGGAAACTTGACTTCATTTGTTTCTCTCATTTCCATGTGCTGTGCCACGCTTTGCTGTTCAGGCAGCTGTGGGAGCAGGCAGGGATGCAGGCTCTGGGGATAAGGGATTAGGAAAGGCACTCGCCACTAGGATGACTTTCATTTCTGCAGTAGGCCATACTCTCTAAAAGAGGCCATCTGAATTTTGGCCTCTTTTTATCCCGGATTGTCATGTTGGGGCTGTTTTCCAATGGCTAAATGGCAAGGATGCTTGGCCAGAGCACGCCAGACCAAGGATTTGCTGTCTCATGGACCCACGCAGCGCAATCCCACTAGGGTCCTGGCAAGTGGGGAAGGGGCAGAGATATAATCCCCATTCCTGTCTCAAGCAGCATCTGGGAAGATAGCTATGGAAGGAAAAGGCAGCTTCCCATGCTCACACTGCAGGGCAAACCCAAACTCTAGCATCCCATCCCAGAAACACAGCGCTTGGTGCTCTGCATACAGACAAGCGTGCCGTATGGCTGTGTGGAGATGCTCCCTTTGGCATGGTGGGAACAAGCCTTGACACTGAGAATTCCCTTTCCCCCCTGTGGAAAGGCCAACAGCCAGCTCATCCCTAACTGGTTGCCAGTTCAGCCCAGCTCCCTTTCAGGGTGCAAGTGAAATGAGCGAGAGCCCATTCTGGTCCCCCTTACCCTGGTATACCACAGCTCCCAGTATCAAAGACAGCAAGGGCCTTATGCGAGCGGCCATGCAGCCTCATATTTCTCCCTCCCCTTTAAATCATCTCTCCACTGGGTAAAGGCACTCTCTGCGGAGGTTATAAACCCTGAGAGGATCAGCCTGAGCATTACACCTGGGGCAAGCTAAATAAAAAAAGGTCACCGGCGCTTTTTAAACATGGACAAAAATGCAGTAAAATGTGTTTGGAAAAAAAAATCTGGCATTAAATCATGACTTTTTGCCTGGCTTGCCTCATTAAAAGTGGCCTTTTGGAAGGTAAAATTATCATTGTAAGTGATAAGATCTTTAAGAAAATAATTCACGGCTTCTTCACCCTTTAATATGATAGCCGCCACCGGCTAATTTTTTTCTTAATGGCAACGAGACTATCAATCTTGTCCAAGCCCTGCACTCCCTCCTTCCTCCTGCCCCTCCTGCCATGCCAGGCAGCCATGGCCCTGCTCACTGTTCCTTCCTACCCCTTGGAGCCCAGCTATGCTGTGCCAAGGAGAAGAGGCACGTCTGGATGTATGGCTTTACCCACTTGTGTCTATGGATCCCAGCAAGAAGGAGAGGCCATGTAAGCTTTGCTCATGCTGCAAGGTTCACACCTTGGTAGCTCCCAACATCCTCCATGGACCGTGCAATTCTGCACAGCATCTGCAAATGTTTCAGCAGTCTCATTCAAATAAGGAACGACATAAAGTTTACATATATAAATACATGGACAGGTTTGCCATGAACCAAACATGCTGCTCTGATCCTGGTCCATCGCTCTTCAGACCTGCTCCTCCCTGCTCAGGCAGCTCCAAGGTGATGCTGGCAAGGGCATGGGTGCCAACATGCCACCAGAGCTCAGACCATAGGCACTCAAGATGTGTGTCCGTGGCAGCACAAGGGGAGGGTGCAGGTGTCAGGGTGCATCCAAAGAAATGGATGGAAATTGCTGGCACTCGTTGACCCCAGCACCAAGCACTGCCTCTCGCCGGTGGCCGGGTGAGGTGTCAGTGCTGAGAGAGCCCAGCCTGTGCCTCTGACATTCTGCTGCCTCTCAAGGCCAGTCATCTGAGAGTATTAAAGTGCTGGACTCCTGCTTTCTGATAGCCCTGGAAAAACACAAGGAGTCTATTTTTCTTAAACAATCCATCACAGCTGCTGTCAGCAGAACAAATACCCTAACCCTGCTTTTTATGTATCTGTATAGGCTTTTTTATTATTATTTTTTTCTATTTTGGCACAAAGTGTTCCCTGCTTGATGCATTCAGCTTTAAGGCTGCTGTCTAAATAGGTACTTATCACTTAACATGGAGGTGATGGCTTGACATGTTTTCTGTCTCCTGCCCTCCCCTCCACGGTAGGGAAGCCATCAAAGTGTTGCTAATAGCTGTTATCACTTGGGAACTGTAACCCGAAAGCAATGAGTGATACCAGGCCTTGCTGTGATTTTCCCCCTTAACTCTGCTAGCTGTTTTTTGTGTTATTCCTGGAGGATCCCTGACACAAAGATGCTACTATTAGAGATGAGTTTCCTAGAAGCTTTCGGAGGGTTCACATTTGCTCCTGGTAAAGTTAGAGGTAAAATTATCTAGTGGCTTTTAGCTGGCAGAGGTAAAGGTGGTATGGAACTGAGGATGAAAGGCTTAAGTGTGAGAAGGGTGTGAGTAGTGAACAGAAATTATGGTAACAGAAGCTTCTGGCCATGGCTAAAAGATTCCAGTGGTCTTCAAGCAGAATAAGCTTACAGAAATGTGAGCTGCTGGTTTATTTCTGTGCATGTTACAGTTATACCTGGGATTGTAATCAAGCTCTGGGTCCTCTTGGGCAAGACACCAGCTACACAGTATGAGAAAGGGCCCCTTCCAGCAGAAGTGCCTATGGGCACACCAGGGATAAAGGGGAAAGAGGTCTGCGGGGGTCTGCCAGCCTGTGCAGCTCTCCTCCGTCACATCCCTCTCTGCTCCTGATGCCAAACACAGTGGTTTCCCCCAGCCCAATGGGAGGGCACAGCTGTTTGGCCCAAGGGGAGCAAGAGGCTTTTGTTTGTTCATGGGGTAATTTGTTTTATGGAATAAAACCTGGCAGTGTTTTTTGGAGTGGCTCTGGTATTCATCACCCTATACTGGCAGGGACTCTGACCAGCCAACACTCATCCTATGTAATTTCACCTCTTTCACATATCTATGGGCTGTTCTTATGTCCCCAGCTTGGCCATAGCTTTTCCACAAAGCGGTGTCAGATATAGCTCTTTAATCTTTCCTTGTAAATCACAGTTACAGAGGGAGGGGGCACAGATACGGTGAGTGACTTCTGCAACCCCCTCCCAGTGAGCCAATGACACAAGAGAAGGAGTTAAAACCCCAGGGCCCTGGCACCCGTCCCCTGTTCCTACCACCAGATGTGATACGGAGAAGTTAAATGATTGTGCTAGAAATTCCATCTCCAGCAAGGCAGCTGGGAAGGGCTTAATACAGACATTCTGTCAAGGTTTAAGGCTCCAAATCTTGCTTGCTTCAAAGCTCTTTTTCCTTGGAGGGCTTTAGTGGTCAAATTTCCCTCTAGATGCTGTAATTCTCTCTCAAACTGCCCAGTGAAGCTGTAAAATCACAGGGGTTGGTGGGGGAATCAAAGGGCTTCTGGCACTGTGTCTTGGTTCCCAACAATGCCGGAGGTCTCGGAGCAGCGTGCTGGCTGCCTGCCTGCAGGCACCCTCTGAGGAGATGGGTGCGCACCTAAACAAACCAGCCGCAAGTATTTGCTAGGTGCATAAGATGGATTTTGTTGCTGGCTGCTCACATCAGTGTTTGTTTGCAGCAGGAGCCAGCTCACAGACTGGACTGTTAGTGGGAAAGTGAATTTGCAGTCATGTATTAGGGAGCAGCAGTAGAAAACCAGTGCTGACCCCACCGGCATCGCTGGGATGTGTCATGGAGCCCAGCGTCTTCTGCTTCTGTGGTCAGTACCAGCGCTTTCACACGGGATGTAAGTTCTCCTGTTAGATGATGGGTAACAGGCTGCAGCTAATACCCTGAGATTTAGGGGTTAAGACCTCTCTGTACAGAGATGATACCCACCTAGATGATAGCCTGTGGAGGGAGAGCCACGGGACAGACAGAGAGTGGCAAAGAAGTGCCCTTAGGAGGACCTGGGGGTACTGACTCTCCAAGTTACTGCTGGCTGCTCAATGAAGAACAGTAACACTTGGACTAAATGTTGCTCATACGTCTCACCAACATGGGTTTAACTCAACATGTGCTCCTCTCCTGTACCACCCCTTGCAAGAGGCAGGAAAGGCAGAGGGAGAGCAGGAAGCCCAGGACCAATGCCCAGGGAACTGCACACTGCTGATAGCTATGTTCAGACCCCTGGACAGCCATGAGCCTGGATGGAGCCTGTGATGTTGTCCATACATCCCTGAAAGTCATCCCTGCTGCCTGGTCTGCCTGAGACACAGCCTCTGGCCATTCTGGGCAGTGCTGCAGGGAAGGTGTCACCTTGACTTGTGGGGACTCAGTAGGCTACCTGGCACTCAGCAATAAGAAGATTCAGCATCACAAACCTTGGGTGTAGCATCCAAGCATGCAAACAGGGACAGAAACTGCTGTTGAGAGGAGACAGTGGTGTTCCCCTTGCTATCTTCAGGCTATGGGACTTCTTGCAGACACCTTGAGCTATCTCAGGCCTTTTTCCCCCATCAAAGGCTGGTAGAGCCCAGCTTTCCTAAGTGGCAGTCAGGATTAGATAGGAATCTCATCCTGAGACTCACTGTGCAGGTTTGTCATCTGCTTGTCCAAGTGGCTTGTCCACTCTGGCATATCACCATCAATTGGACTTGGTCTCTAACAGAAAGCAAATGAGGATCCAGAACAATGCAGAGCTATGTGGTGCTCAGTGTTCCCTCCAAGCTGCCTTCACAGAGAGAGAGCCCAGGCACCAAGCAGATGGGTTGGCTGGAGCCCCACAGCTCTCAGCTCTTGGTTGGCTTTCACTGCTTTCGCCAGCTCTGATAATAGAAGAATCTGATACAATAATCCCGCATTCATCACATCCCATGTTGAGTGATTGGATTTTCTTTGACATATTGCCATGAAAATTGACCCAGTGCAGTGAGTGACAGCTCTTCAGAGGCAGGAAAGCTGCGTGCGAGGAGCATGCGTTTACATCTGGGCTTTTATTGCCAGGAGAGACATTCCCAACTATGGGGATGGGATAGCAGGCAAGTCAGGAGACAGAGCATGGGGGGTTAAATTCCCTGCCCCTGGATGCACCCCGGGAAGAGCCTCAGGCCAGCACAGAAGCAGCAATGGTAGTGATACTACATGCAAAGGTCTTAAATGGGTCCTAAGGTGGTCTTAATGGTCCTAAAGCCACTGGTGATCACAAAAATAACACAGCCAGCCTGCACCCCATCCCAGTTCCCATGTCCCTGAGTGAAAACCAGCCTGCCTGTGCTGCCAGGGAATGCTCTTGAAGACTGGGGAGGTGCAGCCCCTTTCTCCCACTGCTGGAGGTGCTGGCACTTTCGTTGGCACCAGGAGAAGACTGACCAGGAGACATTGCAGCAGTCCCTGTGGTGCTTGCCACACTTTCCACCAGTGCCCAGGGTGGGAAATGGGACATGGTACAGGTCCCAGCTCTTCCCAGGTGGTTCCTGCCAGACTTCCAGTGATGCCCACCCTGGGATCTGTCCCCCATCCCTCTGCCTGGGACCCCTGTTTAATGGTGGCTCAGAGGCCCAGCTTTGTCTCCAGCAGCACTTTCTCAGAGGGAATTCACATCCCAATGGGCTATTCCCACCCCATGCTGCAAGCACTCAGTGGGCAGAAGGGGAAAAAAGCTTCATCTCCCCATCCTCCTCCTGCTCAATCCCACCTGGTTACAAAGGGGTTTTTAATATGAAGCTCAGGTGAAGGTGATAGCGCTGTGCCATCCTATGCCACACAGGACTTGTCTCGCAGCAAAAGCCACCTAGAAATAATGAATCCTCCTGGGCTGAGAGGCTTTCAAGCTCTCTGAGAAGGGAATGAAAGATATCTTGATTTCACCTTCTCCCTCCCTGCTCTCCTGGCTTCTTGAAGTTAATGTTCTTAGCCCCAGACGTGACGGGCAAAGGAAAAAGATCCATGTGGTGACAGGGGACAATTGATCTCTTTTACATAGAACGACGCTTCAGTCCCAGTTTAATCCCCTCACTCAAGGCAAATGGGATTCTTTGTCAATGGAAACTTCAAAAGCCCGGCCCTGCCGCAAGATGGACCTTCGTCTTTATCTGGTCTCTGTCAGTCACTGGCTGTGTTTCCCTCCAAACAGCTATCTGTCTTCCTAGCCATCCTTCTCCCTTGCAGGTGATGTGTTTGGGACTGTTGAGTTATCTGCACTCAGACCTGATGAGGAGGGAAAGGGAAACTTGCAGCGTCCAGCTGCTTTCATTTTGTGAGTGCCCTTTCCAGTGTGTTTGAAACATCCCAAAGCAGCCTCAGACTGCTTGAACTGTGTCACCAGAAGGGCAGGAGAGCCTGGACCACTTGCTTTTGCCCTCACTGAGGAGCACAGCGTGGTTCCCAGAGGCTGTGCAATGCCCAGCTGCCCTGCAGTGCTCCCTGCCACCCACTTTCCTGCCCAAGATCTGATCCTTCTCATATGAAGTCCAGCTAATGGTAATATTAATTAGTGAATGGTGCCCTCCGCAGTGATGCCGTGATTCAGCTTTGCTGTCCCCTGGCTTCATGGGGAATGAGAAAGCCGCGTGTGGGTACTTGGCTGCTCCAGCCCGGTGGGTAAATGGGACAGAGGCTTCTCCCAGCACTGGCCCCCATAGTGTGGCTACCTTCCTGGGACACACTGAATGGCAATACAGGGAGCAGGCTGGGAAGGTGATGGGGTGTAAAAAGCATCCCTCTGGGGGAAGAAAGCGTGCTGAGTTGTTCTCACTTACCTTGGGGGTGCCTGCTGCCATGGCATCCTTCAGGATGGAGCTCTTGCTGCCAAGAGAGAAGAGAATGGGATCAGTCATTGAAATGCTGTGGTGGGCAATGGGGGAGCACTTTGAGGGATCTCACAAGGTCTCTCCTTCCCCAGACCAAGGAAAGCCTCCTCACCCTAACCCCTCCCCACCCATGGAAAGGAGGGCAGCTCTGACTGTTTCTCCAGCTGGGATAAAATGGTCCTACAAGTGGAACCTCCAAAACCCAGACACACAATGCAGAGTCAAATCCTGACTTTCTTCCTCCTTGGGGTATTGCACAACTCCTCTCTCAGCCCTGGGGCAAATGGGATCAAGCCTGCAGGGTCACAGGGAAGGAAGCCAAGGAGAGAGGAGCGGTGGATCAGGCATCATAAAAAACGGAGGAAAGGAAAGAGAAGGAGGTGGAATCGGCATAGGAGCAAGGGAAGGAAGATCCTCCCAGCTCCAGCCACAGCGTGGGGGCAGCAGCTCTGCCGGAGGATGGAATGATTTGTTAATTCAGCTTGTTCCCCGTTTAGCAGGGAAGGAGGTCCCCGCCACGCTGCTCCTCCTCGCCTGCCCTCGCCAGCGGGAGATGCTATAGATTTAATAACACCTTCCCCCCCTCCAGACAGGTTAAACTTGAAACAATTACATATCAAAGCCGACATGGCAGGGAGGCCTGCACTGTAATTTTTTGGTTATTAAAGTAATCTCTCTCATGTAAATTCTCCTGCTAACATGCTGCAAACAGCATTAGGAAATAAATTATTTCCCCATGATTCGATTTGTCAATGCAAAGCACCTGCAGCAGGCAAAAGGCTCTTGAAATATGTTGCCAAGCCCAGTGCTTGGGCTTGTAAGTGCATGCCGGTGGGGTGGCTGGCTCCCAGCTCCCCATAGCCCCGGGGAGATGATGGATGGGTGGGTGTGTGGAAGGGGGAGGCTGGGGAAGGAAGGGGGGGGAATGGAATTGTGTTTAATAACAAAATTTGTATGCAAGCCTGCATCCCAGGCTAAGGATGAGTGATCGGCAGCCAGAAAGTATTAAAAAGCCTCGCTAAACAGATGCTGACAATAGAACAAGACATATCAAATCAGATCTACTTCAGAAACATTAATATACACACGCACACACGCTCGCCCGCGCGCGCGCGCCCGGCTCCGCACACCCCATGCTCCTTTCTTCTCAATCACAGCAATATGGGAGACATCAATAAATTTTTATGAGACTTTTAGAAGATCAACACGGTACTAGATGTGACAAAAAAGCAATGTGCCTGTCATGTTCGCTTTGTCGGGGACACTTTAGCCCCAGATGCCGAGCTGCAGTGCCAGCAGGGAGAAATTGAATTTGGCTGGCTTTAATCTGCCTTGATTTGGCAGATGGCTGGGTGTTATGAAATGAGCAGGGATGGAGGAAGGTGTTTTCTCCCAGGGCTACAGCCTCCCTCCTCTCTCAGTGCCACTGCCCTCACCCCCCATCCCAAAATGGGGGGAAACACGCAGTTATCCGTTGCCATCAGGTCACCCCAAATGCTGCAGCTCTGCTCCTGGAGCAAGTGGCTGTGGTTCCTGGGGACCAGGGATCACAGGCTGGGGTATCACCTCCTTCATAGCCCTGCTTCCCTGAGGGAATGTGCTGATGGATGCTTACTGGAGGGTGCAGGATGTCCCCCAGTTCTGCTCCCCTGTTCTCAGGAGGTGGCACAGAGCAAAGTCAGTCCCTGCTGTGCCCTGAGATGCAGCCCTGGCACCAGCTCCAGCCTGCATCCAAATGCGTGTGATGGGAAAGATTTCTATCCCCTCCCCATCTCCAGCACTACCTTGGATCCCTCAGTCACCCAAAGTGTGAAACTTTATTTTCCTTTTATAACCCAAACACCAGGTTAAAAAAACCAACTCATTTCCTCCCTTTTCTTGTTAAAGGTTTTTAAAATTATTTCTTTTCGAGGGAAAGAGGAAGAATCTCATTAATTCCTCCCAGAAATGGTGTTTGTGCCAGGAAACTGCAGTTTCCAGGATGAGAGTTTCTTTGGTCAGCTGAAGGCCAAGCTTCTGCTGTTGGGACAGATAAGGAAGAGGACTGATTTAGATAACTTGACAAAGTTTACTTTATTCTATATTTGAAGGATTATTAAGAACCACCCCCTCCTTGCAATTTAGCCCCACTGTTACTAATAAGAGGTTGCAATTGGTTTTTATCTATTTATAGAGATTGGTCGGGAATAGGCACAAGCCCTGGTCATCCAAGTCCCAAGACCCTGGAATATAAGGGTTCTTTCCTCCATCCCACTAAGCAACCCCCTGAATTACAGTGGCTGCAGCCCCCTGCATCTCTTAAGGATGCTGGCAGCGGGCTGAGAATCGAAAGGCCGTCAGCAAAGAGAGACCTTCCCCTCCATAAACACCGCAGACAAATTAAAAATGGTAAAAGGGAAATCAAGACCTTTAAAGTTCAAACACTTTTCGGTGCCTTTTAAAGTTTTTTCGCTCTAGGCCCTTGCAGACAGCACAATCTTTGGAGACCTTGGGATTCTCTTTAATCACCCAGCCAGGCTTCAGTGATCTGAAATGATTACACATTTACATAGTAATAACCCCAACACTCCCCACATTATTTCATGGCTAGCATATTTCCACTCGGCGAGTGATCCATGTGTTTTAAATTATAACCTGTACATAGGAAATTAGTTAGTAAGTACGATATTCACGGGCTCGCCTGACACTTCTAATTAAGGTGATTTACACAGAATTATCCTATGAAATAAAAAAATGGTGTTTTGCTAGCTAATAAAATATAATTACTACCCGCTTTTCTAAGTTACAGTTAGTTTTAATCTATTTGGGGAATTGTTTATCTAGTTCATTACAACAAAACAACTTCTTTCCCTTTTAGGCAACCCCCCCAAAGTACCAAAGATGACAAGAAATGCCCTGGAAAGACCCAGCAATTTGGGCAGACTCCTTCTCTCTCTCCTGACAACTTTGCACTTCCAAGTGATATGAGGCTGCTTCTTCACTGGTTCCCTTTCTTGGGGCTGAGACACAGGTTCTGGTTGTGCATTTGGGCATCCCCACGTGTTTGGGTGCCATACACCTCTGTGAGGACAAAACAAGGTCTCTGCTCTGGTGCTGCTGGAGCGCTCTGTCCATCCTTGCAGCTGCATCACCCTTAATGGGAGCTGCATGGCCAGGTCCCCACGTGCCATCGGGTGCCCACCAGAGACCCAACACTCCTCTATATTAGGGCACATCAGCTTTAAGAGGATCATTTACTCTTAGCAAGACTCTCTACAATGAAAGCAAGACTCAGGGTACATCACAGACATGCAGATGTCTTTTAACCCAAGGCAGAGATTTGGTTAGGAGCATCCCCAGATGCAAATGGAAACCCCTGTGCATCTCCCTGAGTGAGCCCCAAGGGGCTGTTCAGACCCAGTCTCTATGTCATGACGTCCCAAAGGGCAAAGGGTAGCTCAGCACACCAAATATGTGTCCTTACCCACAGTCTTAGTGTTTCTCTCCCCCTGCCACGGTTTCTGTTGTACACAATGGCCTTCTAATGTCTTTATGTATTTTGTTATATCTTTTGGGGTATGCTTGCCATAGGAAAAGAAAAGAAGCAACATGGAAGGAGTGGTCCCTTATCATCCCTTATTGTGTAGGAATCTCAGCTTTCCTCCAAAGGAAAGTTTTCTGGGTGCTCAAGTGAGGAGACAAGATAAGCCCTGCTCCCCCCTATCAACTGCCAGGCAGAGGATCGTGACCCAAGGTCTGCTCTTGCTCCCAGAACCCACCATGTGCAGGCAGAAGGCTGGTGTCAGGCAGCTGCCCCAGGGAAGCAGGGACAGGAGCATTCCTCCTCTGTGCTCATTGCAACACACACAGAGTATCTGCGCCAGGGCATCGCTGCAGCATCCCGGAGCAAGGGTTGGAAAGTTGTGTTGCGGTTGTAACTACAGCCTGAGTGAGAAGACCAAGAGAGATGTGCTCAGAGGGGAAATGTGAGTACAGAACAGTGATGGGACTTGTCTGGAATCTCAGTGCAACAGTAAGGCCAGAAACAGCTCCAATGCTGCACTTCAGCCTTAGCTTAGGCTCCCCAAGCATGTTAAAACAAGATTTCTGCAAAGCCCCCACTCAAGGCAAGGCAGGGCTTATGATGAGCATCCATCAAGGAAGGGCTGAGCTCAGTACCTGGCATAGCAGCCACCCCCTGGCAACACTCCCTGCACGTCATTAATAACAACTGCAAGAGAAGTTCCTTGAGCTTGGGCTGCTACAGATGTTTGTGCTCATCCCTTAATGACATTGCAGCCAGGAAAGGTGTAAAGAGGTGGTAAGAGGGCTGCTACCATGCAGCTGGTGTCTTCCAGCTCTGCGATTCTTCTAAACAACTCTCAGCAGCCCTCTGGATTTGATGGGTACCAGCCAGAGCACATGCAGCGGCTCCCACATGAGATTCTACAAAGCCAAAAGGTTTCTACAAGCTGCTGCCAACTGATGTATTTCTTAAAACAAATAATAACCCAGTGGAAACAATTTGCTTTTAGCTGCAGGACTCGTGGCTTGAATATGCAGCCTTGGGATGGGAGCCCCAGCAGCAAAGCAAGCCTCCGGCAGAGCCATGTGGATGGCAGCGCCAGTTGTAAATAAGCAGTCGCTGGGTAAGGAGGGAATTGGCTTTTGTGAACGCCAGTTTAAATAAGCAGAGATGTCACTTGAAGCCTAAATAAGGAAATAGGAGTTTGATTTTTTTATTTAACTACATGACGCTATATCTTCAGCCAGCTGCAAGTGACAGTGCCCAGCATGGCCGGTTATGATCTGTGCTGCCAGGGGAAGTGTGCTGGGGCTTTTAACCTGCTGTGGCTCCTTTAGCATCACCTGCATCCTGTGATGGGGAAAGGGGCTGAGCAATGGTAAAGATTGCTAAAGATACTGGAGTCAGGAGTAGAAACACTCTGCACCTACAATGCAGTGCTTCCCAAATGCTCCCCCAGGCAGCATTTGTGAGACCAACATGGTCAGCTGTGACAAACCTGACCCTGCAGGACAGCCACCTGCCTCTCTCAAAGACATGAAGCTGCAGCAGAGATGAAGCCAGACCATAAAACACTGTGGCATGACCTGACTCTGCTAAAATCCCCTATTTGCTCTGTCCCATTCACCCCCCTGGCTCTTTCTCCCCTGCTGCGTTTTCTTTATCAACCCTTGGTACTCCATACCCCTGCCACGAGACCCTGCTCAGAGCAGGCAATAGGTTTCTGGGTGTGGATGTGGTGGTCCTGGGATGCAGCAGAGGCTGGGGTGGGAAGGTTGTTTCATTTCTCTCCCACTATTTGAAAAGAAGGTGGCTGGAAAAATAAAAAGGAAAGTCAGAGGGAAAGGTCATGCATTAGATTGATCTGGGGGGCTCTTTGCTACCGTGGCTGTAATGGCTGTTTAATTATTCCCAGCTCACGTGGCAGTTCAGGAGAGGCTCTGCAGAAGGCATGCATCGCTTCAGGGCAAATAACTGACCGAAGATTTATTTCTCACCCTTGGGTTTCTATGTATCCCTTCACAGGGCTCCTGCTGTCCAGGGATTCCTCAGCAGAGGAAGGCTTTGCTCTCTGAGGTGCCAAACCCCAACCTGCAAACCCATGTCCCAGAGTCAGTGAACGGGCTGTGGGTAGCGTGGGTCTGAAAGCACCTGTAGGAACATTCACAGCACTTTCAGGGCACTACAGGAACGAGGGGATACATAACCCACAGATTTTCTCACTCGCTGTGCTACCCTGAAAGCCCTGATCTGTGAGAAGTGCTCTCACACACGGATTATGGCAGCAGCCTCTGCCTTCGCTGGCGTCTGCCATGGGAGGAAAGGAATGGGGCATCTCTAAGCAGGACAGGCAGCTATATGGCTTGTGCTCTCTCCACTGGAGAAGCCATGGATGAAGGGTCCAGGCTGCTGTCATTGCTACCCTCTGAGTGCACAGGAGGAAGCTGGAGGGTCTCTCTTCCCTTTCTGTCCATGATTAATCTGCCACAGTGAGGGGCAGGGACACAAATCAGAGGGGGGATGAAAGAGGATAAATCCATGGTATCAGCAGCACCACATTTGCTAGATAATAAACAGACTCTGCTTCTCATAAATCTCCTTCCATTCCCCCATCATTCCCTGCCACTGACACTGGCAGACATGGAGCTGGGTTGATCCTAGCCTTCCTGGTGTCCTGGCTGGTGGGGAGAGCTGTGACTCCACCAGGCTGATATCCTTTACCCTCTGCACACATTGAGGTGCAGTGGGTGCTGCAGGGCAGCACAGTGAAGCCCCATCCAAGCTCATGGGCTTTAGACAGTGCATGGGACACGTGAGCTGACTGCCGTGAGGTGATCCATACACAAATAACTCTTGTGTGTTTTGCGGCTCTCTGCACACCAGGTGAAGAACCCTGATTTTGGGACAACACCAGCACGTGAAGTGGGTGGGAGAAGCACTAGAGACACCAAGCACCCTTTAGTTTACTTGTTATTTCCATTCCCCACCTCAGTCCCTAGATGTGGCTTGTTCTCTCTCCCTGCCCTGGCTCAACACCTCACTCCTCGTTTTATCAGCAGCCAGCTCAACCACTTTTCTGCACCCCACATGGGGACATCACCCTGTTCCTACACCCTGCTCAGGTATCATGGAGATGCTGACACTTCCAGGCAGGTTTCTCTGGCTGGGCTGCATCAAAAGGAGCGTGACCAGCAGGTCAAAGGAGATGATCCTGCCCCTCTACTCTGCTCTTGTGAGACCTCACCTGGAGTATTGTGTGCAGTTCTGGTGTCCTCAACATAAAAAGGACATGGAACTGTTGGAACAAGTCCAGAGGAGGGCCACGAGGGTGATCAGGGGGCTGGAGCACCTCCTGTATGAAGACAGGCTGAGAAAGTTGGGGCTGTCCAGCCTGGAGAAGAGAAGGCTGCATGGAAACCTCATAGCAACCTTCCAGTATCTGAAAGGGGCCTATAAGGATGCTGGGGAGGGACTCTTCATTAGGGACTGTAGTGATAGGACAAGGGGTAACAGCTTAAAACTTAAACAGGGGAAGTTTAGGTTGGGTATAAGGAGGGAATTCTTTACTGTTAGGGTGGTGAGGCACTGGAATGGGTTGCCCAGGGAGGTTGTGAATGCTCCATCCCTGGTGGTGTTCAAGACCAGGTTGGACGAAGCCTCGGGTGTGAGGTGTCCCTGCCCATGGCACGGGGGTTGGAACTGGATGATCTTAAGGTCCTTTCTAACCCTAACTATTCTATGATTCTATGACAGAGTGTGTTTCATTTAAATCTGACACACTGCTAGAGAAAGCTTTAGGTGATGCTACTTCCCACACAGCTGGAGATGTGTCCATGCCTGAATCTGGACACCATGACCCCAGAGCTGAGGTCCTACACTGAACATCTCTGCCATGTGTCATGGAATGCTCTGTTGCTGCTGTGGGGCAGGACTCTCTTCCTGGGGTGCTTGGGGCAGAGCAGGGTGCAAATAACACTTCTGTGTCCCCAGAGCAAAGCAGCAGCTCCCAAGCTCCAGCCTGCCCCAGCAGCCTGGTTTTATTGGGGAACATTGGCTGTAGGACAAGCCCTGGATGCTGCATGTGCTGCAAGAAGCAGCCGTTTGGGTACCAGATGCTCGGTGCCACAGTTGAGTCTGTCCCAGGAGCAGCCAGGCATTGCGTGAAGGCTCATGTGTACTGCGACTCTCACATGGGGAGAGTGTCAGGGAGACATCGCAGGTAATGAATCACTTGCTTGAACACCTTGAGGGGTGTCAGAGCCCTCCAGGAAAGCCCCAGGCTGGCTGGACACCTTCCCGATGGCCTGAGAAGAGGATGCTGCAGGGGAGGTACCCAGTCCCGCCTTGCAAAGTGCTGTCAGGCACTTAATAGTACCTGTCCCCACCATCTCCCTGGCCTGGATTTATGCCTTGAGGGGTCACCTCTGGCGAGACTCTAATAACAAGACTTTATTAGCTTTCTTGTTCCTTCTTTAAGATACAGTGGCAAGGGGGAAGGAGGGCAGCGGCACCTCAGGAAGGAGCGGGGGGCGCACGGATAGGAAGCCGCTGCCCTCACGATTCCCCTTCTCGGTGACAAGGGGGAGAGGGAGAAAAATGATGCTCCCTCGGAATTTATCATGCACCCAATTACAATGTTAATTGGCAAGTCCCAGAAATCAATTAATTCGCAAATTTTTTTCAATTAAAAATTAAGATAAATCATAAAACGTTATTAAGCAAAGGCCAAACTCCGTGAACTTTTTTTTTTTTTAAGGCATCTAGGTTTTTTTTTTTCTTAATTTAAATAATAATAAAAAAAAAAAAGAGCTGTGTTGCCAAAGCCCGATGCCCTTGAGTGCCTTTGCTGAAGCGCAGGGGGCTGTCATCAGCAGGACTGGGCTGAAGACAGATAAAAAAATATCGACCAGTCGGACACACTGCTTCTGCTTTATTGATCAGGCGGGAATTTAACTTGCTGTGCATATCCACCGTGTCAGCAAGGGCCACGGGCGAAATTAAAAGTACTTGGCTTGGAGATGTCGCCTCGATACCGAGGGGTTGGGAGAGATGGAGGGAGGGGGAAGAAAAGGGGGAGAAAGGGAAGAAAGGAAATGAAGAAGGTGGAGAGAGAATAGGGGAAAAAGAAGGAATGGAAAAGATGAAGTTGAGGAGCAGGAGGTTGCAGTGCTTGCTTTTCATTGGTTGTAATCGCACTTGTTGGACAGGGCTCCTTGCCCTCTCTGGAGCGCTTGCAGGTGGCTACCACATGCAGGGAAGAGAATTAGCATGTATTTCAGTGGAGCTTTGGGGAAAAAGCCTTCTCGCTCAAAACTGTCTCTAATCTCACTCATTCGGATGCTGGGGCTCCTGCAGTGTTCGCCAGAAGTCTGCACAAGTACCTGGCCATCAAGTTAAAGTCCCTGGGCATAAATCAAGGAGACCTGAGGCGAGAGCCATGACCCTGGTGTGACACATGACAACAGAGCTAATTCGGGTTTTACACACTCTATTTATCCTGCTGGACGTGGCAGTGTGGCTGCTCGCCCTTCCCAGAACAACCGCTCCCCCAGCCCCAGGAAGGTCTCCTCCAAGGGCCCTTTGGGACAATGCAGTGCTC
Source organism: Pezoporus occidentalis (assembly GCF_034315485.1). NCBI lineage: Eukaryota > Metazoa > Chordata > Aves > Psittaciformes > Psittacidae > Pezoporus > Pezoporus occidentalis. Next base: position 1,989,482 of record NW_026913791.1, on the reverse strand, counting down.
AGCAGATCCCACTGAGATGAAGCAAACCCTTGCCTGGGGCAGCATGAGGAGCAGCTGTATTTAAACACACAGCGCCCTGAGGAGGAGACACATCTCAAAACTTGCTCTAGGTCCTTATTCTGATGAGGAGTAATGCAGAGAGCCCCTGTCATTTGGGCATAGAGGGACCACAGCGATTGTGTGCTTCTCTCCTTGTCCATCAGCAGGAGTCTCCGGTGCAGACTCTGGATGGTTACCACAGGATGACTTTAGCCAGAAAGTCCATGAAACACTGGGAAAGCAACCTGTGAAAGGATGTGAAATCCAGCATTCATCTCCAGATGTCTGCAGACATCTCAAGGACAGGGACCCTGCCTGGAGCGACCAGGCCATCTCCCAAGGTCCTATAGCCTTCATGTTTTAGCTATACTGCCAGCTTCCTCTCTGTTCCTTATCCCACCAGGTCCAGAGCTGCTTCTGTTCCCTGAGGAGAGCTATCATTGTTCCTATCTACATAAAGAAGCCTCGAGCTGAAGCCCCCCTGAGCAGAGTGAGGATGCTCAGTGCAGTGCCAGGGACTGAGGCAGCACTTTCTGCTTCAACCCTGACTGCTGAGACAAAAAGAGCACACATGCAAATGGGGGAAAAGAATCTTAAGAGGGATGCTGAAGGAAGATTTAAGCCTGGGCAGAGGTGCACTGAGGGCTGCTACAGGAGCTAGGGCACCACGATCTCATGGTTGGCTCTTTTCCTCTGACATGAACCAAAGCTGGCTACAAGAGCCAAGCTAAATCTCCCACCTGGGAATTTCACCTGCTTTGAAACAGGACTCTTCCCACTGCATCTTGCCCTCCTTTCCCTGGTACTATTTGGTTCCCTCTTCATGACAGCATCTTTGAGGTCACCAGAAAACTGCCTGTAGCAATTTCCATTTGCACCAAGGTGAGGGACCCTGGTGCCCTCTGTTTTCTGGGAAATGTTTCCCAATCAGAGAATCAGAAGACACACCAGAAAGGTCATTAGGAGGAATTAGTAGGTCCCGAGATGCTGGGTGCGCAAGGATGTGTCCCCACACTTGCAGCACAGTGGCAAGCAGCAATGAGAGCTGCTAGCCCATGCTGGGAACAGCCAACTGGTGGGCATGGGCTTTAAAACACAAATATGCTCAGGTTAATTATTCAATGTGGAGGAAGGAAAGGAAGAAAAGTGAAGAAGGAGAGAGTTCTCACAGCCATGGGGCACTGTGAGAACAGCATCACCCCTCATTGCCCACCCAAGCATGTCCATCCGTGGAGGCAGTGGGGAAGCACAACCGTGCCCAGCTCCGGGATGCACAGGCACAGGCAGTATTACAACACAGCATGAGGATACTGCTGGCTATGCCTGCTGAGCTAAGAAACCCCTTGAAATAAGGCAAACAGCTGAGATAGTCTTGTCTGTGCTTGTGCCATCTTTCACCCGCAAAAGCAGGAGCAGATTTGGCATGGCCCAACTCACCGCTACACCCTCTGCACCTCACTCTTTTGGGGAGGTGAAATCACAGCTCTGAAGCATAGGTTTGCTTAGGAGCAAGGCAATGGAGGGAAGAAACTGTTAGCTGTCATGCAGGGAGGTAAAAATGCCCCCTGCCAAATGCCTATTTTAAAAAGAGCGCTGCATATTGAAGAGCAGAGCATTGTGTTATTAAAACCACGGTGTCCAAAGGCACGTTCCCAACCTTCAAGTGCTTGACTCAGCAACTGTAATATTTGTGATGTGACTTCCTGAGGCTTTTTAAATGGCCAATAAATGCCTCTTCCCCAAACCCTAGAAAGCACCGTGGGCCCATGAGGGCCCATCAGCTGAAGCAGGCTCCACAGCTCCCACGCTGCCTCCCTTACACCTCATCTGCCATCAAATTCATCTTCCCTCCACCCCAGACTCCAGCCACAGCCCCAGACCTGCCCCTTCTCCACCCAGCCTCCCCATCATAAGCAGATTGGTCACTGCCTGTGGAGCAGTGGGCAGGGTTTAGGGGTCCACCACCTCTGCTCGTGGTATTTACCTTCATTGACATGTGCAGCAATATACTCATATGCACACAAGGAGGTGTGTGCATGTGTGCCTGTGCCAAGGGGCACCCATGGGTGCTGCTCTCAATTGCTGTGTCTGCCTGTACTCCCTGGGTAGCCCTGGGCTGGGGAAATGCATGTGCAGCCAAAGCACTGGCCAAAGCTCAGAGCTGGGGCCCTGACAGCTCCAAAGACTCTCACATTTCAGTGTGCTTTATTGCAAGCCTTTAATATGGGTGAGGTGTAAAACAAGCGAATACAAATCGAGTGAGGATAGGAGACCTGCATCTAGCACACAGATAAGCTTCATGCACACCAGCCAGGAATATTCATGTATGCTGCAGCGACCAGCCTGGCTGGGGCACAGGGCATCGCTGTACACAAAGGTTTGCTGTTATTATTTCTTATTTTCACCTTGGTGGCACTTCGCTGCTCAGCTGGGGATTGGCACCTTTTGCCCTATGATCTGTACATGCAGAGCAAGGAGCGCATCCCTCCTGCACAGCGCCATGGGGCCGCTTTGTGCTTTTGCTCTGTGAAGGTGAGCTCCTCTTTGGAGGAGGAATGCTAACAGTCTTGGCTGGCAAGAGTTAAACCCCATAAACCCAAGGCTTGTAGTTTTGTTTTCTTTCAATTTATACCCTTCACTTAAAGAGGGGGAGAAAAAAAAGAAAGGAGGGGGAGAAAAAAGAAAGCCAGGTGACATATTCTAAGAGGGAGCACCGAAAACGTGTTAAGCACTTCAAAATCTCATATATTCAATCGGCCTCTGGCAAGACATCTGCCTAATGTTAGCGCTTAAATATCCTTTTCCATTTTACATGCATTCAAGTCTCATTTGAGCGAAATGAAACGGTATTATTAAAGGGAGATTTTGCACAAATGGCCTGAATTTGACATGTCAAGTTCAATGAGGCTGTTACATATGTAACACCGAGAAGGGCTCGGAGGCTGCCGGCTCTTGAAACAGCGCCAGTGGCTCAGAAATGAAATTTGCATTCAGAGAGCCTTGCCTCGCTGAGTGGAGCTGGGCATGGGGCTCGCTTGGACCCACACAGGGTGGAGGAGCTGTGGGGCGAGCACCAGCAGGTCTCTCCTGCTTTGGGACACTGGACACACCAAGAAGGCAGCAGAGATAGAAACTCAATCCCTCATTCACACTCAAGTCTGCTTTTTCAAGGGAAATCTTGACCCTGCACCAGGGTTGGATCCTTCTGAGTGATGTCCATCACTGGTCCAGTGGCCAGCGGCCATCCCCAGGGCATGTGCAGCACCTTGGCATGGGTGGGTGCTGCCCTGTGGCTCAGCACGGCTCCTGCTGCCTCGTTGTGTGATGCTCCAGCTGGGTTGACCTTGAGATGTCCCTGCCCCGAGCCAGGATGTTCACACCAGCTCTGCTCTTGGGGGTGAAACGCTGTCCCTGTCCCTGTGAGATAGCAAACACCAATCCCACCAGCTGAGCAAGGAGTCACTGGTGTGGGTGGGTTGCAACCCCAGGCTGTTGGTGAGCTGCGACCATGGGGAAGCATCATCCAGGTGGCTCCTACAGCTCCCTTGTGTCCCAACCCCCAAAAGATCCTGTGATGACCTGGAGGAATCCCTTTTCCTCCTTGCCTTCTTCTGTGCTCCTCTGAGCAATGCGGAGCTCCCCACTCTGGCGATGCCCAAAAGCCCCTGGTGAGTGATCAATACCCAACAGAGTCAATGGCATGGGGCAGCTCCTTCACCAGCCTCTCCCCTCTTGGTCTGGCCTTTTGGCAGCATCTCATCTGGCTCACCCACCACACAGCTCCTTGGCCACGCTGCATTGGGTGAAATCCCAGCACACAGAGAGCCCCGGTGCCATGGCAGGAGCTGCTGTGTCACCCATCATGTCCCTGGTACTGCAGGCTCAGCAGGCAGGAAGGGATCTGCCTTCCTAACCCCAAGCGCTGGAAATTTATGATTTTGTTGCAAATCATTAAGGTTTATTAAAACTTAACAGCACGAGCCATGATTGGCTGCATCCTCTTTAAATTAAGAAAAATAAAAGGCCCTTGGAAAGCAGCCCCCCGTTCCCTTCTCCCCATCACACTGATAAGTAACAGCTGCTCAGCCATTTCCCTAACAAGTCGGTATTGGCAGGGAGCGGCCAGGGCTGCCGGTGCCCGTCATGTTTATAGGCCTACATTTTATTTTTATGTTTATTGGGTTATTTGAGACCATTATTAGTTTCTCTCTCCTCTTGTTGATGTGTTCTTGCTCCCGGCTCCTCCAGCCAGGAAGGGTGGGGGGAATGGGAGATGGGGCCACCCGCTGGGTCAGGCCGCCCCACTAGAGTTAGGCAGCACATAGGACCTCGACCTGCTCACATCCCGCTGCCCACTATTGCTGCCCACCCTGCCTGCTGCTGCCTGCTGGCCCCCATCAGGGCTGGTAGGGACCATCCCTGTGCAGAGCTGCTGTGTTACAGATTAGCCTCCATTGCCTGAATCCATCGACTAGATTGAACGTTATCTATCACACTATGGAGGGAGTCGTTATTTAATAATTAATAAAGACCTCTGATTCTTCTTCACCGCCTGCGTGGCCGAGCAGAGCGGGCCGGGGAAGCGAGGGCAAGCTGGGGAGAGCTGTCTCCTCTCTAACTGCTGCTGTTATTTAAAGGAATAATGCCATTCTTTTTCATTTGTCAGCTGGCCCACAATGGCCCTTGTCATGCTTTATGATTTAGGGTTTCCTTTCCTCTCCCATTAAACGCCACCTTCCCATCACCACCTCGCGCCAGCCAGCCTCCGCTCCTGGCTTGCGGTTTCAGTTTCACTCTGATATTGGCCCAACTTCTTTGATGGGCTCCTGCGAGCACTAATTGCTTCTGTTCATTTAAACCTGTTCACTAATTTGCAGTGGCCCTTTATTAAGTTGGATGCAGCCCAAATTACACTATAAATTATGCTCGCAGGAGGACTGGGTGTCACGGGGGATAAATGCGCTGCCTGTTCCCCACAGCCCCCCCACCTTCTCCATCTTCCCGTGCAATGCCTGCAATGGGGATACAGGTCTCAGCCTGAGGCTGTGGGTGCTGGATTTGGGAGATCTCAGCCAGTACCCATTTGGAGAGGTCTCTCTTTCTAAAGCTCCCTTCTTCTCCTTTCATCTGCAATGGCTATTGTTGAGTTGAAATGAAGACCCAAGCCAGGCAGGGGTGGGTTCTACATCCTCCGCACTATGCACAGCCACATGCACCCCCTTGCCCTGGCACACACATACACACTGACGCACGCACTCTCCCTCCTCTCCTACCACCTGGTGATGTAACTTTGCTTCTAGTCGGCAGTTTGATTCCTTTCCTCACCTTTTAATGATTGGGGAATTCATTAATAATTGAAATAAACACGTTCTTTTCCAAGGCTTCTGACTTTTATGGAGTCAGGGCCAGGGATCTGCCAACCCTTGGCTGTAGCCGTTTCCTAAATAACTGCTAGCACTTAGAATGCAATTATTATTTTAAACAGGGGACTTTGCTGTGCTGGGGAAAGCTGAAGGGAGCTGCAGGCAGCTGAGGGGCAGTGCTCACCATTGCTGCAGGCCTGCTCCATCACAGGATGTTAGCGACGTGATGTCCGCAGGGAAATGGGTGTCTGTACCCATTTCTACCAGGCTTTACCGCTGCAGTGAACTCCAGGGAAATGTTTCTGCCCCACTGGCTAGCATTAAATCTCCCGTATCTGGTAGCTGTGAGTGCCATCATCTCCTCTGCCATCCACAGCTACCCTGGCTTGCTAAGCAGGGATGCTGGTGGACCCAAGGGAGCTGCTTACCTGATGTTCAGCTGGGTGAGCTTTTCCAGTTCCTGCTCCATGTGCTCCTGCAACTCCCCAGGGCGAAGGAGGACCTGGCAGATGGGGCAGATCGGAGCCTGGCTGTCAAACAAGGTTGCTTTCTTTTTGCCTGCGGGAAGGAAAAGAAGGAAGAAAGCTTTAGCTCTGATCGGCTGCCGTCAGGACCGCCTGCACTCTGCCCTGGTCTCTGTCCTAGCCAAGGTCTGAAACCAGGGAATTTTCTCCAGGTATAGGCCGGTTTTTCTCCCTGTCCCATGCTCCCTCGGTCAGGGACTAGCTCTGTTCTGCAGCAGGACAGCAAGTGGCATGAGAGCATCCCATCTCCAGCTATGGGCTCTCCAGTCTTACTTGGAGAGCAGCAAGAGCCACATTTTGGGAGTGACGCTATGCAACCCTGGCTTTCCCAGTTTGCAGTGCAAGGCGGTATGACACAGCACTGCCCCCTGATCCGAAGAACAAATAACAGCAAGTCAAGAAGAGCTGTCTTCATCCTCCTCAGCACTCCTGAAGTCAGGTGGATCAGGATGACCCCTTCAAAGGGCAGAGTGATTCCCCATGGGCCCACATGGTTGGGAGGCAGAGGAGACCCTGCAGTGCCAGGCTGTGGATAGCAGGAAGCAGGTCTGGATGCTCAGCATGGCTGTCCCTGTGGTCACTGGGACCAGGCTCACCTTGTTTCTGGACTGGGGTGGTGTCCCTTGCCCTTTCCTCACCACCAGCAGCTCTGGACCCTTCATCTGCTTGAGCCCCAGGACCCTGGGGCTGCATTGTTCCTAGGTGAGATGCCTGTGGTCTCCAGTCCCAAGCCCCTGGGGCCACCTGGAAGCAGTATGCAGCCTCACACCCTCCTCTCCAAAAATCCTTCCTGCTGTTCCCCTCCCCAACCACATCTCCTTGGTTCAATCCCTTCTCCGAAGCCAATTTCCTCCAGCTCAGAAACTTTATTGCCCCCTCTGTAAGGCATATACAGCATCTATTTAACATGAAATAAAACTCTAAAGCAAACAATGAAGTTTCAATAAAACAGAGGAGCCTGCGGGTCTCCAGGCCCCCCTCTCCCAGCTGTATTAGCAGCTCTGCTCATGAGAGGGCGTGCGGAGCCTGGTTCAGATGGCTCTGGAGGGAGAAACATGCTTTATAGCTGCCTGTTGTCATCCAACGTGAACCCTCCTGCTGGATTATTTATTTATGTATTAGACATGGATCAAATTGGTTAAATCCGACTGAGAGGCAGTAATGCACAATAAAGCAGCCGGCACTGGATACGAGGGGGCTGCGTGCACCATGGCCTTCCAATCAGGAGCCAAAAGGTGCCATTTTATGGCTCCTAACGATGGCAGAGCCCAGTTAAATGAATCCCCATTAAAGGAATAGACCTTCTCAAAGTATAAAACATTGGTGTGAGTGGCTTTACTGGGTCCTGCTGCTCACTGTGTAACCGCCTGGCGCAGGCATTTAATGAGAGGAAGGGTCTGAAATAAGTTTGAGGGTCACCTTAGCTCATCCTTGACTTCCAGCAGGACACAGTACGTGCCTGGCAGGAGAGGGGCTATTGGCGAGGTGTTACCTGCCCTTTTTTTCAGCCTCCTTATAGAAGAGGTTGGAAACTGAGGCATGAGGGACAAGTAGGGGCAGGCCACTGCCATGTGGCATCCTCCACCTCCCTATTCTCCATCCACTGGGAACTCTTCCATTTGCAGAGGAAAACGCAAGTGGTCTCTCCACTGGATGTGAGCTGCTCCTGATGGCTCCTGGGCAGACCTCAGGCACCTCAGCTCCTCATCCCTACCACCTTTCTGCCAGGGAGGACACAGAATGAATTCCATGCAACTGGGACACCTTCCTTTCTCCTCCTTCCCTTGTGTTTAAATAATGCCCAGAACCCAACCCAAACAGCCAGCTCCTGCTGACCCTTGCGGGAAAGGTCGGCATTTCAGTAATTCCACCTTCCTCTTGGAGCTTTTCCACTTTTGTATAGTGGGGGCCCAAAATAACCCCAGAGCATCCCCGACCACCTGCTATTTATAACCCCAACTTCACAGCAAAACAATGGAACTGTCTGAGTCTCCCTCCCAAAATAAACAGGCAGCCTTTGAGCAGACGGGAAATCCTGCTGGATCCCCGCTGTGGGGTGTGCAGATGGATGGGTAAACAGGCTGCCCTCCGCCCTACCGCACCGCATCCCTGATCCCAGACCAGGCCACCGCCGTGGGGCCCGTGAGCCCCTCGCCTGCCACCCACAGCTTGGGATGGTGGGGCAGGGATGCTCTCAGCAGCACCAGAGGGTGAACTGAAGGTTGAGCATCTCCAGGTCTCTGCTCTCTAGGGAGGGGATGGCAGTGTCCTGGACCCCATTGCTGGGATGGACAGCCTTAGACCAGCAGGCGCAGATGGGGTCCCTCTTGGGGACCAGGTCAGTTCCAACAGGCTGGTGCCTTTTTCAACCTCCTGCACACCCAGGTTCTCACCCCCTGGTTGTTCTTTGGGGCTTTTCCATGGGCTGCATGCTTCTAAGCAGAGGTGACTCTGGATTTCAGTGGGTAGAGATCTCAGGTCATAGGAAGGAGCTTTGCTGCCTTCCATGGCCACTCCCAACCTCAGCCTGGGACAGCAGAAGAAATGAGCAGCAATGGCCTTACCCACTGACTACATCAATGATATGGTGACCAATTTCTGCCAAGGAAGGACATGACAGCTGTCACCCCACATCGCTGCGACAGTCAGGGACAATCCCCTGATCCAATGAGTGCAGGAGGCTGGTGCTTGCACTGGAGTAAGGGCTTCCAGAGAGGCAGGAGAACAGGGACCTGGACATGCAGCCAAGTCCCTGATGTACAGATTGCAAAGCAGGAGGCAGAAGGAGCCTAGCTCCTGGCCCAAGGGGCTGACAACCGCGCTTTTGCAGGAGCAAGGCTAAGTGCAAGTGACAGTCAGAAGGGGGGGATCATATCCAGAGCCACAGGGACACCTATGCAACTCTCCTGAGGTCCATGAAACCTGCTGCATCCTGCAGTGCCACAGAGGCTGCCAGCGGGATGTGTCTCCCCAAATCAGCAGCATCCTCATCCGCAGCGTGCCCCAAAGCCTGGCACATCCCACACTGTGGTATCTCTCACTGGGCAGTGGTACCCAGCTCTGCAGTGTGGGGTGCTAGGAGAGGGAGAGGATGCACATTGCAAGTCCCTGGCTTTTGTTCTTGAATGCAAAGGTGAAGTGAGATGCATACATCCCTCTTCTCCAGAGCAGGGACATCCTGGTATCACTAACAAGCAAAGGATGCTGCACTCTGTGTGGCTGGACCGTGCTGGGGTGTAGATGCTTACCCTGCTCGGGGCAGCAGGCAGCTTTGATTTGCCCAGGGTCCATATCCTTGAGTGGGCTGGACCGGAGCCTGCTCCAGCAGTGAACACTGCTGCCCTGTGCCAAACTCGCTCCTGGGAGACCCTGAATGGCTCTTTTCAGGCTTTTGTTTTTTGGCAGCTGTGTTTTTGTTTTCTTTGCCCCTCTCTCTCTCTTTGCTTTCTGGTTACTCGGTAGGCTCCACTCCAGTGTTTACCCTCCTCGGCTCTGCTTGCTTCCCCCGCTGCCGACCCCCTGCTCACCAGTGCCAGAGAGATGAAAAGGCAGAGCTGTGGTGCTCCTGCTGTTTGCACCATCTCCTGGGCTCTGCGGAAATGTTTAACTCCAAGTGTTGAAATCCAATATTTCCTGCTCTGAAAGCGGAGGGCTCGATGCGCAGACACCCCTGCATGGGAGAATTTGTCCAAGGGCTCCTTTGGAGGGTGTCTGCAAACAGATCCCAGTTCAGAGGGGGACTGAAGTGAACCCGTCTGACCCAGCTGGGGATCCAGGGCCAGATCCTGACCTCAATTACACTGCCATGGATCCAAAATAATTCTCCTGAGTCCTCTGAGTCAGGCTGGATTCATTGCAAAGCGACTGCTAATGGGACCTGGGCTCCAGGCTGGAAGCTGGGTTCAGGTACCAGGAATGCAAGCATGGCACTCGGTAGGTGTGAAGGCATGAAGACATTCCCACCTCTGTGCCCTGGAATGGAGAGCTGTCAGCACTGCGAGGCATTTGCAGGCCAGAGCCAGGTCATTTGTAAGGGAAAGCTAACCCTTCACAAGCCATTCTGCTGTTTTGGAGAGTATTTAAGTGAGGAAAAAAGGGACCCAGCCCACAAACAGCTGCGACAGCGTGTGATGTATACAGCTCCTCCTCACTACGCAGCACAGAACAAATGATGCTCCCAAGTCACTCTGAATGAGCGAAGTTTACAGGCATGAGGCCCAGAGCTCAGCAAGTTGCCAAATGAGTGAAATAAATTGTTTATTTCAGTTGCTCAGCTCTGCTGATGGCTTCTTCCCCAGCCAGGTGCCTCCTCAGGGACTGCCACCCCAGTGGCACAGGCGGTGGCAGCAGGTAGAGAGCATAGATGGGACCACGTTCCACTGCTGGGGATGCATTTGCCCTTTCCTAAGAGCCCTTTGCTGGGCAGACCTCAGCACATCTGCCCAGGCTTCAGGTCATCTCCTCACACTGTCCTTCCTCACGGCCATCTCAAACTTGCCCCTGGAGGACCAGCTCTTCTTTCCCGACTCTTTGATTTCTCCTATCTCAAACTGTTTTCCACTTGTCTGAGTACCAAACTGCCCCTCCTCCGAGATGCCTCCCTCCATCTCACCCTCCTATTTCCTCTCTCTCCCTCTTAAACACTCCATCATTTAAACCCAATCAAAGCCAGTTGATCTGAGACTCTTCTGAAGAGAAATGACCCCATGCTGGGGCCCCGCACACCGCTTTGGGGCCGTGCTGAAACCAGGTGGGTGGTAATGGAAGTGCTGACACAGGCTCCTTGACAGCATCGCCACTGCCAGCGCCTGTAATAATCCCTCCCGGCTCCTCTGCAACTCGGTTTCTGCAGCGATTATTTTCCATTCGATGATGGGCTTGCTGTTATTTGTGTACTGATAGCAGATATCTCGTGTGACAAGCCTCTTTTCCTTCCAGCTCAAAAAACAATAATTCAAAGAAAGCCCCATATTAGCTTGGAAATAGCCAAACACTCGCTATTCTCCTGGCAATCCTGCGCTGCAGCTGACGGGGCTCACAGAGCACTGACAGTAAGTGGCAGCCACAGCTGGGGGAGGATGACAACAGTGGGGCAAGGAAGGTGGAGATGGTTCATGTGTCAGCGCAGAGCACCCTGGAATAACAGCAGAGGCACAAAGTGTTTGGTGGTGAAGTGAGAGCAGGAATAACGTTGCTCTTTGCTCTCCCATCTCCCTGTTCTTTACCGCTGTGCTCCCGGCGCTGCTGCTAGGCGCTGCCATGGACCCTGATGGTTTTGACTGTGACCAAAAGGCACGTGGCCCACCAAAACCTGCAGAAGGGAGGTGGTTGAGGTCAGGACATGTCCTGCTCTGTCCAGCGGCCTCTTCCCCTCCTGTGGGCTCCTGGCTGGTTGTGTGATGCAGACCTTGGCTGTATGAGATTCAGACCTCAGTGTGCTGCCCAGGACCCCGTGCCCTGGATCTGGCCTCTCCTGCACTTGCTCTGCACAGAGCAATGTAGAGCCAGGCACTGGAGATGGGCAATGAGGTGATTCTAGGTTTGCATGCTGTGGCTGGGTTCACTATCCTGTGTAACCTGTCTAAATGATCTCCAGAGGTGCCTTCCAGCCCTCACAAGTATGTGATTCTGTGATTCTGTGATCTGGCCACAACTGCATCCGCAGGACAACCTAACTCTGCAAGGACCCCGTAGTGCCTCCAGATCACCAAGGGATCCCCCTGGGCTGAGCAGACCTGTCCTTCCCTGAAGCATGTGCCTTTTGAGGGTCTGTGCTGGCAGGAAGGGAGCAGTCTGGAAAAGTGGCTTTTCAAGTAAGAAAAGGCTTTTGAGAAGTCACTTCTTTCACTCCTGCATCACAGCGCAGAGCTGCCACAGGGCATCAGCAGAAGCTGGACTTAGATTATCCAGGGATGAGTGACAGCAGGCTTTATCCAGGTGGGTTATATAAACCACATAGAGGGACAGACAGAGTGAGGGACTCTACAACCTCATGAGCAAACTGAAGCACAGCAAAGGGCTGAGCTCAGCCTCCTGCCTCCCTTTAAGGGCCTGATCCCCGACACCATTCCCTGCTAAGGTGCCCAGGCTACCAAGCAGCTTAGAAAATGCACCTGCTTCTCCTGAGGCTAAAAATTGCAGAGGGATCTGAGGCAGAAAAGCTTGCTGAAATATTGATTTCCTTCCAAAGAAAAGAGTTGCTCTTGTGGCTGCCTCTCCAGGCTACCTGCATACTGGAGAGGACTGGTATAAACTGGTGCTGGTGGCACAGAGCTACCACCAGTTGGGATGATCCCAAGGGTTGCTCAATGAAGATGTGTGTTCAAACAGCACCCTGTGCTCTTCAGAGGCTGTTGCATGTCCCATCGGGTCCAGCACCATGGCGGGTGGCAGTCCAGCAGCAAGGAGAGGTGAGGAGCCCCTCTGAGCATCCGACCCCACCGCTCATGATCCTGGCCCCAGCTCTCCATCTGCGGACATCACGGACACCCGGCACAGGGCAGAGGAAGATGGATTGAGTTGGGCAATAATTTAAGAAACTGAGTGAGTCTGTACATCCAATCACTTTACAAATCAGGGGAAAAGGAGAGAGGAGGAAAGGCATAAGTGGGGGGGGAGAAGTGAAAAGGCCGCGCAGGGAAATGCATCACAATTACTGTCTCGGCTCTAATGAGGAGCCTGTCATGAGGCTGTCATCCTGCGGAAAGCCACCTACTCAGAAAGATTCAATAAAAAAGTAGCAGAGAGATAAAAAAGAGATATATTTCAGCCCTTGCTAATATTCTTTTCATTTGTCCCAGCACAAAATAAGATACTGCACTTAACCGGCTCGGTTAAAATGAAAAGGGGGGGTGGGTGGGAAGGGAGCAGCATTGATCAATACCACTAAAAGCCGGGAGACACGGTGATGGAGTGCAATTTTTTTGTCTGTGCTGAAGCATAGCAGAGGCCCGGGTGGGGTAATTTATGATTTGCACGCATGCCGGCTAACTAGAGGCTGACAAGACAATGAATCCTCGATGAGAGGGCCACGGGCCGCTGGGAGAGCTGGAAAGGGAGAGTGTGACAGGGACCTGGAAGAGAGAGGGAAGAGGGGAAGAGGAAGGCTGGGAGGGGCTGTGGTCCCATCTCCCCATGGTGCTGCTCCTGGGCATAACACGGCTTTAGAGCAGAGCAGAAACATCCCCCTAGGCTTCACAAGAGGGAAATAGAGAAGCACTGAGAGCATGCCAAGGGGCTGCACTGCCTCTGTCACTGTCCTCCTTCCTTGTGGCTGCTGGCTGGGCATGCTGCCCATGCTGGCTTACCCTGAGGAAGCACACTGGTGTCTGGCCATGACCCACACTGGGCTGGAGATGGATCAAACTGGGACAGTAGGAGCAGACAGATGATCCCTTCTCCACCCCAGCTTCTCTCACATGGGTGCTGCTATGAGTCTGGGCAAGCTCAGGACCACAGAGTTGGACCACCATCCTCTGCTCTGGCAGTGAAACTGGAGCCTCCTCCAACCCACTGCCTCGTCTCCAAGACACACAAGTCCTGAGGAGCAGCTGGGTCTCCACAGCATCAGTGGGGTCCCTGGATTCAGTGAACATGGAATGGCAGGAACGCTCCTGAGGGAATCCTATAGCCCTGTCGCTCCAGCCTGGGGGATCTCCTGGAGCCTGGTGCACCTCTTTCCCCTCGCATCCTTGAGTTGCCCTTTATCCCATGGGCCTTGTCACACCATGCAGCCAGGATATGGCTTGACCAAATGCCTTCTCATCCCTCCTCTTCACATGGCTGGGGCTGTGCATTCAGTGCTGTCAGGTGGGTGACATTCACCGCCAGACTTGGCCTCTGGCCCTGTTTGCTGTCTCTTGTTGAACCAGTCACCTGTGCTGGTGGTTCCTGCTAGCCTGGTGGGAAAGGGCAGAGAGGAGGAATTGTGTGGCTGCATTGCCAAAGTGTGCCTTGGTTATCCTTGCTCTGCATTAGCTCCTGGGGTGGAAAGACCTGGAGGAAAATACCTTCTTTAGCTGCCAAAAAGTAACAGCAATGGGAACTAGAGAAGGTGGGAGTTTCACACGGACATCCCCATGTCTGGCTGGGAGCCCATAAGAGAGCTGGGTTCTGATGTCCTTGACATTTCTGGGGCCTGTGCCTTGCCCATCCATATCAGATGAACATGGCAAATACCAGATGGGATAGTATGCTCATCCACACCAAAAACTGGGATGCAGTCTTGAACAGGAGCAATAGTTCTGCACAGGGGTAGCACTGAGGAGTCTTTTCTGTCCTGGCCTCATTCCACATCCCAAGCTTCCTGCAAAACCTGCAGGATGATCCTGCACCAGGCTGCACCAGACTGCCCCATCCTCCTGCTCCTCGGGGTCCTCGGTGAAGGGTCTGCCCACATCCTGAGAGACAGGATCAGCCTGAAAACAGGACTCTGCCTTCACCACTGACAGTGAAACAAGAGCCTAGGGAGCACCTCAGTGCCAGTGGTCTGGGCGCTTGCTCTGGGTCCCCCCGCAGCCCAGTGAGGTGCCCAAGAGGGGCTCCAGCCCCATCCTGGCCCTGCAGCAGATGCTCACAAGCAGACACACTGCTCCCATGCCCTTGACTTGGAGGGCAGCCTGTTAAGTTGGTGATATACTGATATGCTTATAATTCGAAGGGGTGATGGGGTAGAGCCTTTCCCTACCTTCCCCCCTCTTATTCCCCCCTACTTCCCAGCTCCTCTCCTCTCCTCCCTCGGGGGTGTGTGGGGCACATATCGAAAACACAGATATTGAACTGTCAAAACTATTTCCTACAAGAAAATAGATTCATCAGCTTGCAGCACACAGGGTCATTGCCACATTTTCCCCTCGCGCCAGCACCTGCACATGCCGGCGCATACCCAATGCCTCTTCGCAGCACCGGCACTTTAGCTTGTAGCTCAGGGCCCTTAAGTGACTTTGAGGAATGGATAATCGATTATAATTCCACGGGCCTCTCTGCAGATTTATCCGGAGAATGTATAAAAGCCAGGGATTGGGAGAAGCGGGTCCTTCTGGCCAACACGTCGATTGCCTGTGCTCTTCGTGCCCAGCTCGGAAAATCGCATCCCGAGCACGACTCTGTTTAATCCATCAGTACACAATCAATGCACTCTGTAATCAACTCTTGATCACTTAATTTTACACATGTTGGCTGAATCCCTTTGTTTAATCACTAGATCAGGACGCCTTCTTGCACTGCCCCCTCCCTGCTTAACCCTCCCTGACCCTCATTCTCCCCCTGCCAGCACCACCAAATGCAGCCCGGAGCCTTCATTTCACCTTGAGGAAAAGCTCCTGTGAATTTAGAGAGCCGTGAGATGGCAAAGGAAGACCAGAAATGAAAACAGAGTGAAAAAATAACACCAGAGAGAAAGAAAATATTGTTTCTTCTGGGTTTTGCTAGAGCTTTTTTGGTCATTTCCACCCCACAACAGAGACCTCCATTGGGATTTGAAAAGGGGTTGGATGCTGGGATAGGCACACCGAAGGCCTGCAACATCTCAGGGAGAATGGGGTGTCACTGGTAGATGCAGCAGCACACGATGGGCACTGATCACATGGCTCCCTGGCTGCATCTATCCCCTCCAGCATCCTCCCCACCCCGTTATTATTTTGACTGTTTCAGCAGCCGAGGCCATTACGAGCATCAGTTCTTGATCTTTCCCTCCCAGAGGCATCCTTGGGAACATTGCTCCCATCTCGCTGGGGTTCATCTTCCTTTTTATGGCAAGAGCACGACCCTCGGGTTGTGAATGCACGTAAACGCAGCTATTTGGCATTTTTAGCGTGATTTGTGTTGCTAGCCTGATGCCACCTCACCCTTCACACGTACTCCACCAGCATGCCAGGGTCAGTGTCCGGGGGATGCTCGTAGGTGGAGATGTCTGACTGCCCGACATTGAAATGTGTTGGGATTTTGCATGAGTGCGCCTCATCCTGCTGTCAAATAACCCTTTCCAAGAAGATTTTGTTGCATTTTAATGGTGTGATGAGAACCTGAAGGCTCAGAGGTAGGAGGACCAAGTACTTGCAGTGCAAACGTGGACCATTTTGACCAGCAATTAGGACATGCAGCACATCCCTCCTACCTCAGCAGCTCATTCATAACCTGGTTAAATCTTCCTTTTTAAAGAGGCCTTGATGCTGCCTCTCGTCTGGCACGTGGAGTAACTGCTGCTCGTGCTTGCAAGGATAAACGGTGGGATATACTCGAACAAGAGGGATCTGGAAGTGCAATTGCCAGGGGAGCGTGCAAATGTTAGCTTTGCATAGGAAACTCGCACAAAACTGCGTGTTGACACCAAGAGGCCAGTTGTAGGACAAAGCAAGCGTGGATGTTTAAAGAGAATTCCAGTTGCTATCCTATAGCAAATAGTCTTCAAAGAGCCCCTGGAGCTCTCAGCTTCTCAGCATGGAAAGAGGAGCTTGTAGAAGATGAAACGCAAAAGAAATAGTTTACCATAGAAAAGATATCCAAGGCAAAGAGTGAGATGTAAGTTTTAGATCTCACATTAGCCAGCTGGGGTTTTATTGGTCCCCAAGTAAAAGCTGTAAGTGAAATACAAACCTAACCTGCGTATTGTCAAACTACATTTAAAAGAAACAACTTAATTGCACTCAAGAGCACCAAGGGGTGAACTGGTGCATGGTGCATCACAGCGCAGCCCGCAGAGCTGTTACTAAAGTGTAAATCCAAGAGCTGGACAAGTGGAGCCTTTTACCTTGGGATGTGCTGACAGGCACAGATTACTCTGGCTTTGCTAACATAGCTCATTCCTGCCCCAGAAACTCTTGGTAAGGGATTCTTAAGAACAGAGAGAACAGAAAGCTCTGTCCTCTGCTCACACTGGCAGTGGTGACAGGGAGGAAGGATGGGTGGCAGGTGGGATGCTGGGACCCCGTCTCCTTGTTTGCAGGCACCTGCCTGGCTTCAGGGGGCTAAGGTGGTGCTGCACATCAGGGAGACACAGCCCGGGACAGTGGCTCCAACCAGAATTAACCAGCAGGGTGAATGACCAGAGCACCTTCCCCTCCTGTCCTGATTGCTGAGGGCTCCCAGGGGCTCCTGTGCCAGCCTCTGCAGTACTGGGGAGCTCTAGAGCAAGGACAGGTCTTCCCTCCATGTCAGGCGAGCATGACTGTTCCCTTGTCAGGCTCTCATCTCTCCTACATGGAGTTTAGCTGCTCTTTTCATTCACTTTTTCTTTCCATTGCATTCATTCTTTAAACCTTAATATAAGCTGACATGTTGACAACATTAAAACCAGCCCACATGGCTCAGTTTAAGGAACCATCCTTCCCAGCAGACACATGCCTGGGATCTGGTCTGGGCTTCACCTGCCCATCCCTCCTCCTCTTCTTCATTCCTGGCACAGCATATGGTGTTTGGGCTGAAATCCTGCTATGCAGCAGTAGGGCACTATGAGTCCTTGTAGGCACGTCCAGGGTACCATGTAGTATCTCTCCTGCTACCACTGCTGGGGAGAGGGTTGCACCCTCGCACCTCATGGAGGAGACCCTTCCTAGGGTCAAACAAACCCCACATGGATTTATTTTCTGCCTCCAGACCACTCTCACAGGCACATCACAGGCAGTCAGGGATGGTGTCCTATCCTGCCGAGCTAAGTGCCCAGGCAGAGACAGGACTTGGAAGAAAAAGACAATGTCAAAGCTGGGGATAGGTTTACAAATCCTAGCCCAGCAGCAGCAAATCCTATAGGAAGAGCAGGAAAGATGAGGCTGCAAGCCACCACAGAGGAGACTGAGCAGAGGGCCAGAGGAGAGCCTCCCCCGCTGCCACCCACATGCCAACACAGGCACTGACAGTGTCACATCCCTTCTGCCTTTTCAGGTGGAGGGAGGGAAATAAGGAGAAAAAGCCCCAAACAACTGCCAAGGACTAATTAATATTTAATTTACTGCAAAATGTACTTATTATTCCCAAGTAATTGGCCAACTGCACAGCTGTGACCACTAATGAATAGAGGGGTGGACAAGATGCAGGGACAGGAGGTGGGCGGAGGGAGCACAGGGGTGGTGGTGTCTTTGATCAGACCCTGCTGCCTGCCTTTAATGTGCATAATAAGAAAACTTAAACAGCTTTGATTATTTTTGTTTTTAAGATCTAAAAACAGCCGTGGTGCCACTAATGGATTGCGTTTAGCTTATTGCAGTGTAATCGCCCTATTATCGCTGCAACTTTAACGAGGGGGGAGAAAAGGACTTGGGAAGATGGCATTTGCAAATAGGTTGTTGAATAACACTGCTGCTAAACACAGAGAAAACAGGCAAGTCCTACTTATTGTGATTCCTTGCATAGATTGCCAATACCTGAGGCACTCAGCATCCCCGTCTCTATTGCTGCTTTTCGCTCCATGATTGAACTATTGGCTCATTTAACTCTAAGGATGGGAAATATTTTTTTACTTGCTAATAGAAGCGCGGCTCGGCTGTGGCCCAGTGTAGATTTTTAGATCAGTTTTTCTTGATGGCTTATTCTGTGGAGAGAGTTAATTTCACCCCAGTGCAGAGTGCTTAAGTGGGATTTAAGTGGCGCACAAGCCTTTCACTGACCCCTTTGCACAAGGTGAAATCTGCCTTGAGAGCCTCCCCTCCCCAAAGAGGGAATCTCAGCACAAGGTAAGGACATGTCCCGATGCTTCAGTCTCTTACTCTGCTGTGAGGATCTGGCTTTTCACACACAGTCCTGACCTGCACGGGCACAGCTTTTCAGAACAGGGATGCTCTTATCCCCGTCCCTGGGGTGCCTTGGTTGATGCACAAGGAAATGTGACTTTGATAGGCAGAGGGGGTGCAGAGGAGCATGAGGAAGGTATTGAAAGTCCTTGTTTCTCCCTCTTTCTGGGTCCTGACCTGCCCAGACCCTCGCTGTTCCTTCCATGCTATAGCCACCACCTTTTCCCCAGCAGACCGAGAAGACCAGGGCTGCCTTCCCCTTACCCCAAGCCTCACCTCTCCTCTCCTCCGTCCTAACTAAAAGCTTGGCAGTGGGTCCAAAGGCCCTTTCAGCTTTATGACAGCATCGAGACCTCAGGCCAAGTTCCCATCCTGCTTCCATGAGTGTAAATCCAAAGCAACTTCATGGACTTCAACAGCGTGAAAGCCAGATCAGCACTTGGCACCTCCGCGCCTGTCGGCATCCAAGTCTGCGGAGCAGCGGGCCGGGAGACGTGCTGTCACAGCCGCCCGCTGCTCCTGCCCCGTGGCTGGCTCTTCCCTCCGGCTAGAGCAAACAGCTCATCAGACACCGTCCCAGGGAGGCTGAGCTGTGGCAGGCGGCCATGGCACGCAGCAGAGCAGGGAATGGCCCCGGCAGGGGAGAGGCGTGAATCAGGAGAGCAAAGAGGAGATGGAGCACACGCACCCTGCGAAGCCTTCAAGCAGCTGGAGGGAGTTCAAGGACAGGGGTTGGCAGAGCTGCACCTGCAGCTTGGTGGAGTGGGGAGTAATGCACTCGACCTGCCAAGGGCCCCATGTGCCTCTGTGCAGCGATCTTGTGACGAGATGCTGGCCTGACACCTCTCCACCCCTCTGCAAGGGACTGATGCTGGTGGCTTTCCTACCTGGTGGGGATAGAGGCAAGCAGGCTGGTGCATATAGCCTTAGGGAGATGAACCTGCTCTTGCACACTCTAATGTGCTGATGCACAGGGAAAAGGCAGGGTTGAGATCAGGCAATGTCCCCCTGGGTCATGCAGCCCTTCTGATGGAAGCACATGGGCATCTTGCTGCTCACACATGCCTAAAGAAGGGTTGAGCCAGGGCAGAAGGAAACACACAGCTGGCAGCACATGTCTGCACGATGGTTTTCCCATCTAGAATAAAAATACCTGTATCTCCTGTAAGGGGAGCAGATGTGCCCAACATCGTGCTGACAGAGCAGTGATGAACTGGCACCATCACCCCTAGACTGGACAGCACAGGTAAGAGCTGCTGATGATACAACTGCAGCCAAGACCAAATTAAAGTGGCTCTTGCTTCACCTTCCTTTTTGCTTGATGTATAAATGGTCTCGTTTGAAACTGCTTCAGTCTGAAGTCTGGCTTAGAAGTTCTCTTTGAAATGGGAATGAAACATCACATTGGTTATTACTTTTAATAGACGGTTGGATATTTCTTAGAGAAACAGCACAATAGTAAACTCCAGTCTGTTTGTAGGGCCCATGGATGTGCAGGGAGCTGTGCAACACTCCTTGGGGAGCTGCAAACCAGAGGATGGGCTGGAGGGACTACCAGCTCATCCCTATCACCCATGGGCGATCACCATAGGCAGAATCAGCTGAGAGCATCTCCCCTCTGCAATGCAGCCCCAGCCAATATCCAAAATGGCCGTGTTCAGCTTGAAAGCAACTCCAGCTCCTGTTTTTAACTACACATTGTGCATTATCCCCACAGTAACACTGTAATGGCAGCAGAAAACAGTACGCTAACCCAATAAATAGTAACAGGCCCCCTTGGAGGCATTGGAGACTATGTCAACACATAGCTGGCCATCTCAGCACCAAGGCAGGCACACAGCCTGAGGGCACCAGAGGTGAGGAGCAGCCTGGATGAAATGGGGCCTGTAGGGAAGCCTCCTCTCCCTGCCTAAATGGTGCCTGTCACACCAGGGTGAGATTCAAACCGAGACACCGGAACCAAGAGCTTTGGTGCTGCACCAACCCCATCCCTGTTCCATGAGCAATGTGCTTTCAAGGATGCTGAGCCATGGACAGAGTAATCCCTCTCTTCCAAGCTCTCCATCCCCATCTCTGCCTGATTCCCAGCAGCTTTCTGTGCCTCTCCCTTGAGCTGCCCCACTCTTTCCCCCTCCTCTCAGCACTCTTGTGCTGGCTTAACCAAGAAGCACACACTGCTAGAAGATCCTCCCCCAAACCTACATTTCTGCCTTGCTCCCAGCTGGAAGATCTTGCAAAAGGAAAACTGACATTAAAGGAGTAAAGCAATTTTGGTTGGGCTCTTAGCCAGCTGAGCTGGTATTGGCCTTGTGCTGCTTGATTTTCCTTGCTGGATACTGCCTGTCCATCATCAGGAAGGAGATGGCTGTCAGCTCAAGGGGTTTTGTTTTGGATTTTATTCAACCCAGAGAGGAGCTGGTTTTTCAGTCCTACCTCAAGGCAGTCCTCAGCATCTGCCAAAATAGTAATTAACATGTATTGGATTAGTGCCTTGTGAGTGGGGAGGCTGGTGCTTCATCACCATGAGTGGCCATTGGGAAGAGGGTCAACACTATCCCTATTTCCCCAGAAAACTGCTGCAAAGAGGGGAATGTGGTCATGTAGCCATGACATAGCACAGAGACCTGGGACCAGGGACTGCCTCTTCTGTCTCACTCATTTTCCCATGCTTTAAGCCCTCATTTCTAGAAAGAAGATCAAAATCCCTTGTCTGTCCCATATTTTAGCTTCTTTCTCTGTTCAGCCTTCAAGTTCAATGGGATAGGGACAGTGCCCTGGTGCTATAGGAGCCCCATCTATGCACAGCCTCATGAAAAACATAAATAACATTATAAATAATACAACAAAATAATAAAAGAATATAAATAATAAAAATAATATAAATAATAAAAAAGCCAGTCTCTGGCTCCCAGTCCTCTCCTTGCCTGACCCAACTTTTGTCCTCTCGCTTGCTCCTCCCAGCAGTGCCAGAGGATTCCAGGTCAACCCTCCCCATATATCCTCAATGTCAGAATTGCAGCTTGGACACAGACACAAAAATCAGGCACAGGCAAAAGAATATGAACAACACATCCCAGGGAATTTAAAATCCTGACCAGATAGGCACTATTGATGGAGAAATATAAAAGGCTGCTATTGAGGTGGCGGCTTCGCGAGCCCTAAACCTGCGCTGCAAAGTGGATTGTTGGGTTCGATTTGTCAAACTGGGAGGCTGGCAAGTTTGGGCAGCTTCACAGACTGTGTTTTATGGAACCTTTCAGGAACCCTCAATAAAAAATGTATTAGATCAGTAATTTGGGTCCCAAATGACCAATTTGAAATGATTGCTTTCTTATGATTTTTCTGAAAGTGCCTGTTTCGTGAGAAATTGCTCGAAAAATCAGGCAGAGTTTTTAGAGACAATTGTAACAGCACACACGAGGGCTGGGCATGATGCGTTAGGAGAACATTTGTTTAATTGAGAAAGGGAAAAAAAATCCTTTGCAATGCCTCCTCTGCCTTTCCATGGCTTCTGCATTACCATAATGAGTTCTCATTCTTGAATACTTCTCCAGAAAGGAAAGTGCCTTATTCACCCCTGTATTCAGGTGGGAGGAAGGGAGGTGTGGAAGGGAGCATGACTTGCTGAGGTTGTGCATCCTAAGTGGAGCTAGGATGGGAGCCTCATGCTGGGTCTCCTAGCACATCCCAGTTCAGGCTCCTTTCCAGCACACTGGTTTTCCTTCTCCACTGCTCAGCTCGGAGCTGCTGGTGTGGGGTATCTGCCATCGCAGCTTGGTGTGCCAGAGGGGCAAGAGCCAGGCTCTCAGCAGAGATTTGTACTTCACCATATGGAGATGTATAGAATACATAGTTCATGCAGAAGTGTGAGCTATGTTTTATTAACTTTATTACTAAAACTGTTAATGAAAACTGCCATTTAAGTATGAGATGCACCAGAAATTAAGTGTACAATGACCTCCTGAGGTCCTTTTCAACCTAAATTATCCTACAACTCCATTACGCTGTGATCACATTCTTCTTTGCCTTCTGGTCTCTATGCCTTAAAGACCAGGCTTGCAGCATATACCTAAGCTTTCTGCCCTGACCGCAGGGCTTGAAGCATACCTTTGGTATTTATTTAAAGGAAAACTGAGATTCTTATATCACCATTCAATTGCTGGGGCTGAAACTTTAAGAAGCAAAAAAAATCCTAAGAGTCTTATGATAAACTTGTGAAAATTGGCAGTCCTGAGAATGAATCACCTCGGGACACTGCTACCTGGAAGATATTAAGGAATTACAGTATACAGCCTAATTAGGAGTATTAGTCAGGGCTGGGCTGGTTAGGAAAGATGCAGAATTTGGAGGAGAAACCAGAGAAGGACTAACGTACCCACCATCCTCTTTATCCCATCTGGTAAATCCTGCCTTCACATTCCCTACCCTCCTCCTTCTCTTCCTGCCATGCTCCCAACCATACCACCTATTTCCCTCATTTTCCCACTCCTGTTTTGAAAGGAGACCTCACCTCTTCTCATAGAACACACAGAAAGGATCTCTGGGCTCTTGGTGGCCGGCACCCCAACCACTGTGCTTGTCCCTTCTGCCTTATCCTCTGACCTTCATCCTAGGAACTCCCTGGGACAGCAGCATCCCTCATGCATAACTGGGGTATGGCGTCACATTAGAGAGCTCAGCTCCAGCTAGGACATGTGGGCATGACTCCAACCCAAAGTAAATTAACTCAGGTCCCAGTAGTAACAAATAGCTTTTGCTAATGCGTAAAAACTGACCCACAGGCAGAAGGACTGGGACCATTTCAGGGCACCTCCAGGGATAAAATGATGGAACAACCCACCCAGTATGTGTGTTGTTCAACTTGATCACTAATGAAAATGCAACAGAACCCCAGATCACTGAAATGTCTTTACTCTCATTCTCCTTAATTGCTGCTATTGAAGCAATATTTTTAAACTGGCCATTTTTTAAGACAGGAAAATACCAAGTCAGTAGGTTTTGCATAAACGGCAATTTGCAAAACTGCAAAGGTGACATTTTTGACATGAACATTTAACAAAAAATTCATATTTTTTCTCTTTAATAAATGGGTATTTGTGAGAGAGAATCCATTATAAAAAGGGAGCTAACGCAAGGTTCTTGAAGCCATTTCCATCAATTGCTATAAGATTTATATGTAAATATGTTAATGGTACTATTAATAATTTAATGGGGGCATGGCAAGCTGTGTTTACATAATAAATATGATTAAGTGTTTCCCTCAAATGAAGTTGCTGAACTGTCACAGTACCCCAGGTTATTATCAACATGGCTTTAAAATGTTAATCAGACAATCAGAAGGAAATAGTGCCCATCCTTGCCGGACCATCCCAGTGTTTTTAAACACAGCTCCCTGTCACTGTGTCAGATGGTCCCCAGTACCCTCACATGATTGCTGCAGCATTACTGGCAGAGGTGTAGAGATTTGCTTGCATGCATGGATTCTATTTTACCTGATTTTGTTTTTTACAAGGGTGGACTAACACCATGCACTTGAATGGAACCACTATAGATTCACTTGAGTGTAATTGAGAAGAAAATCTGGTCTGAGATAATTAAG
This sequence comes from Pezoporus occidentalis, assembly GCF_034315485.1. NCBI lineage: Eukaryota > Metazoa > Chordata > Aves > Psittaciformes > Psittacidae > Pezoporus > Pezoporus occidentalis. The sequence continues at coordinate 1,965,235 of NW_026913791.1, read as the reverse complement.
TCACTGAATATGCTCATCGCTCCTTAAATGCACATGAGCAGGGAGAATTACAGTCTTTGGGTGGTGGGAATGAAGCAATTTCTGGGATGATGGGGCAGGCTGCTGCAAACTCCAGCAAAATCCTACTTCCTTGCTGGATTTTATCCATCTGGAGTTGCTGGATCCTCCCTTGTCTGAGCATCACTGAGTCCCAGCCTAAGACCCAACACAGTCAACCTGGCTTGTTTGTTAAGCCAGGCTTGGCCACTAAACCCAGCTCACCTGCTTACAGCAAAAGCCTTTAGTCTGAGCAGGCGATGGGATGGAAAGGGTTAATGTAACCGCAGTACAAGGCCAATCACGCTGAGGTGTCAAACTATAATTTTATATTAGGGCCTGTAATAGTTACTAGAGTTTTACTACAATAACTACATGTCCAAGCAGAGTTTAATGAGAAAATCTATAGTTTTGCTATGGTATTTTCTCTTAGTTTGCATAATTCCCTGAATGCAACCCAGTAAAGCTTTTGACCCAAGATAATAAAAAGGTGATAAAAATGGGCTGTAAAACCCTGCATATACATATATATATATATATTAAACAGCCACTACAAAATTATGAGTAATTTCCACAAGATAAGGAGAAACAAAACCTTTCTGCAGATGCAGCTAAATCAGGGGAGAACAAAACTAAATTAAACTGGTAAATTTAAACCACAACCAACCCCAGAATTATGGGCCACAGAGCTGATCTCAGCCTGAGTACTTTAGGGACCGCATCTATCCCAAGGAGGGCAAAGGGCTGGGTGCATTGGGCTGATTCTGCATATCACAGGGAGGCGATGGGAATTTTCCTGCGGATGGGAGCAGCCCTTGGCTGGAGTGCTAATTCTTAGAGTTTAATTAATACTGTCTGTTTTAGGAATAGGAATGGTCAGAAGCATTGTACTGATAGCTGGAGAGATAGGCACATGACAAGGTGTGGCACAGTAGGCTTTTATCCCAAGGACCAGCAAACCTGAGGGCAACAAATGGACAGCCTGGATACCCCAGTCATGCCCGCACCACTCAAGGTTTCATTTAAGGCAGATTAAATCTGTCTCCTGCATTTCTAACTTACAAAGCACCATGGAACACAAATGTCCCTGCCCTAGTATCCCTTCTTCCCAAATAGAAATGTTGGGGTGCAACTAAAGGAAACCCTGTACAGCGAGGTAGTGAAAGAGCTGAAAGACCAGCTTTTAAACCCACCCTTGGGCTCATCAAGAAACATACATGTTGAAATTGCTGCTTGTTCAGAGCCCAAATGACAGGAGCATCTGCAGGAGGGTCCCAGCCAAGGGCCATGCATGGTCAGGCAGGAACGAGCCTGATCAACAGCACCACTAGCTAAGCAGGGAGCAAACCTGGCAGCACGGCTCAGGTGGGTGCTCACAGCAGGAATGGTGACAAGTTTTGAAACAGCTCATGGGATGTAACCTGCCTGGGGAAACGTGTTTGTCTGTGCAGTAAGAGCTGAATCAGCTCGTCCCTTGTGGTAAGAGCTGCATCCACACATCTTGCACAGCCCTCACACTGAGCTATTCCCATCAGGTAGGTTATTCCCTACAAATACAGGTGCAGATTTACTTGTTGGCAGCAGTGAGCTCTCCTGAGCCCCCACCTTCCCCTCCAAGCACCATAACCTCCCCGGAAACTAGTGGGAGACCCTGGCGAGGCCTGGGTATGGTTGATTTCCACAAAGACTTTACCAAGGAAGATGCAGGTATAGGACATGGGTCTCCAGGTTCCTGGCCTCCTATTTTGACCTTGGTTAAACCTCTGTTCCCACTCCCCTTGTCCATGTGGTGTGACAACCAAGGCAGAGCCTGGCCAAGTGCAGGTTGGTGAAAGAGGGAGGAGGCTCCTTAGCTGAAAGGCACGTGGGAAGGACACATTAAATCATCACACACTCTCTCCGCATTTCCTCCTCCTGGCTGGTTACGAGGAGGTTTGGATTGTAAATACAGCAGTAACTTTCTCCATAAAAGTCAGCCTCTTCTCTCTGCTGGAGCCTTCAAGGGATGGCACAACCCCGTGCTTGGGATCTAATAACAACAGCATCTTTCATTGCTACGGCATCTCCCGCACCAAACTGCTGAAGGGCTTCACAAGCACACTCTGCACATTTGGATCTCATACTGAAATTCACCCACTTTCAGGGACAGGTATAAACAGTTATTTACAAGAGGAATTCAAGGCAGGCAAGGCAGAGCGATTTGCAGTGTTACCTATTCAGGACATGGTGGCAAACATGAAATACACCTTGGAAATTTTTAAGTGCAAAAGCAGTTTTGCTTTGGATCTTGCACCACCCTGGAGATGGGACATTTCGTACATCCATACCCTGAAGCACCTGCCTCATGCATGGAGCATGGCCAGCATCCCCCCATCCCACTTCCCTTCCCTATCCAGAGTCTCAGCCTGGGAGATGATGCCTGGGCCAGGCTGCTGCCTCCGGGAGAGCACTGGTAGGGAAGCACAAGGTGGGTTGGACGTGCCAAGCACCGACTGCCCTGACCGGTGGCCCCTGAGGTTCATCTCCATTGGGTCCATGTCTCTGGCAAGCTCCTGGCTCTCTGTCACCCTGCCAGCTCTGGGTTGTCCCTCTCCCATTCCCCCATCAATCACCCACAACGGGGATGATGTGTTAATGTTTTTCCTATAGACAGACACATTATGTTTCCACACTGCCTCTGCACACGCCGTGTTTACGCCCCTTCTCCCTCCGGGGAGTAAATCAAGCAAATTGATGCAAGCCATGATTAATTGTGTATCTCGGACCAATCTTTTACCGAGTCCCTCACACGGGCAGGTTGTTCCCCCCTTCTCCCTCCCCGATGAACAGGGGAGAGGAGACGGCGCTCCGCTCGCTCCCTCTCGTGCAGTTTGACGGATAGAGCCTGCCCGGGACGCGGCGAGATAAATTTGAAAGGCCTGCGCCGGGCTGTCAGCGTTAAAGATGATGAATGTGGGAGGTGAGGCAGGAGGGACCCGCCGAGCTCAGCGTAATGGATAGGGCTCCTCGGGAATGGATGCTCGCCCGGTGATTCTGCGTTAATCTCCGGGCTCCACCGAGGTGCCGCCGACTGATAACAAGGAAATAGGAATGACAACAATTTTTAGCAGAGAGATTCTTCACAAAAATGCCAGCCTGCTGGAGGTCTGACAGGCCCTGATTGAATGGGAGCGGGGAGAGGGGGAGCCTGAGAGCACCTCTTGACTAACATGCAAAAGATGGATCATTTCATTCCCCTGCCTGACCATCTACATTTATTATCATTTCCCTTAATTCTGCCTCGCTTAGGTACCTGTCAGCACCGTTTCCCTGCTGAGCGCCAGCTGATGGGATCTGAGTGGGGCTGGAGCCTCTGTCCCTCCTCCAGTGTGGGAAGCAGGAGCATTCCTGTTGTGAGAGGCAGCATCATAGGTATGGCTGCCCTGCCCTTGGCTTGCATGGATGGATGAGCAGATCACCAGGGCAGGCTTTGCTCCCCAAGGTGGGCTCACAGCCGTGGCTGCTACTGCTGCTGACACCGCTGCACTAGCACCTGTGTTCCCCAGCTTTCCCTGCCTGGGGACAGGAGAAATGGTGGGATCCCTGATCCCTGCTTTCTCCTCCTCTGACAGCAGAGCTTTCTCTGTCCTCCAGCCAAGGCTTTTCAAGCCCCATAGTAGTGATCACAAGGAGTGCATTGTTGAGGCTTAGACTTCGCTCACCCATCCTGGGCACCACTGGCTGCTCCCAGCTCCCTGCCCCAGTGCTGTGTTTAAGCTGAAAGCCAAGCTCTGCGAAACACCTCTCTGCATCCCACTTTGCTCAAGCAGTGGGAAACCAGAGGTGGAGGAAGTGGTCAGAGCACAACAAGGTGGGATGTAGGTGCTGCTGCCTTATAGCCTTAGAGTGGCTCTGCTGCTGGCAGGGGACATCCCACCTCACTTCTGTGATGGAGGGGACCCTCCATGGCACAATACGCAGTTCCCTGAGGTCTACCTCCCGTGTGCACTTCCTTGGCACTTCCAAGGTCCTTCATAGCCACATCAGAGTGATCAGGCAATGAAATCACTCCACCAGCAAACACCTGAGCTCCAGGCTGGGCAATGGCAGCATGAATTTCTTCCTTGGGGTTAGGTGGAGCGCAGACACCAGACTGCCCTCAAATCTCATCTCAAGTGCTCCCTGGTTGACCTGCACCCTCTTCCCCTCCCCTCAGCCTTCTCTTCCCCTCCTCATGTCTTCTCTCTCTGTAGACAGCGCTGGTTCCTTAAAGACCCTGATCATACAACTATTTTCTGGCCACACATAAATGCTTTCATTCCCCCCACTCCTCACCCCTGACTGCCATCACCGTATTAAAAAGCAACCCGCTGCTGGGAATACATTAGTGACTTGCAGCAGATCCTTCTTTGCAAGGATAATTACAAAAAATAGAGGGACAATAACTATTAATATTTTATTGCAGTATTTAATGAGCTAAAGCAAATCATCTTGCACTCCACTGGAACGACATGCTTTGTCATTCTTACGTTCCCTCCATCATTTTCCCCAGCTTCCCATCTGAGGAGCCCTCCCTGCTTTCAAGTCCTGTTCACTCAGTGCAATTTATATTTCCTCTAAGCTGCTTTTCTCCAACTTGAAAAACGACCTTGCTACTTTCTGGGGCTGGTGTGCTCTCCCTGACAGCGGTCCAGCCCCCAGACCCATCCACTTGTAACAAACAAGTCCAGTGGAAAGAGCAACCCCCCTTATCTTAGCACAGAAAAGCTGCCCTTTCAACCTAGGTGTTTATTGTCTCCATTTCACATGCAAAGAAACGGCTTCCAGAGGTTAAAGAAGGAGTTAAGAGCACTTTGGGCTCAGAAGGACTTGTCCTCACTTTTGAAAGCCCTGTATGGTGCAGGTCACCCACAGATCAAGAGGGAGCTGGTGGCTGAGTAGGGGACAGAGGCTCACCTCAGTCATCAGCACTGTGCCCCAGCCATGCCTGAGGGCAGCAGCACTGCTGTGTGTGCTCAAAGCTGGGGCTGGCCGGGTCTCCTCAAGATGGCAAATGGGGCCACTGCCACCAATGGGCAGCACCAGTTCCCTGTACAATCAGCTGAGCTCCCTCATGAGACTGCAGACCTGCAGAGATAGTGGTGAAGTCCTGACCCCAGAGCATGGGGCAGGCTCACTCCCACCTGGCAAACCTGCTGGATGCTAATCCCTGCCCTGCTGCCAGCCATTTGAGGATGCTGGGGATGTATGTTGGAAGGCTCAGTGAAGCTGATCACTCAGCATAGTTCCAGTTTGGGCTATCCTCCCTGGGAGGAGAGGAATTCAGATGTGCTCTGCCAGGAATCTGCATGTCTGCACACCAGAGACCTCACAGCATCCCCCTTTGCCTGGCACAGACTCATGGCACGCACCAAGCGGGGCTCCTCTGGGGGAAGTACCAAGATGGCAATGTCTACTTTTATATTTCCCTAAATTCCTTGATTTTTGATTTTTTATCCATTCTGATTGGGGAGAAAATGCTATGCAAGTAGTTCTATAGGCTCTTATAGATTAGTTCTATATAATATAATAGCTCTATATTATGTAGAGAGTTATATGTGTGTATATAGTTCTGTAGTTCCTGTATAGTTTTTGTCTCTCTCTGAGACTACATAATAGTTCTATAGGCTTTATATGTGAGTCCCAGTGGTCTGAATCCAAGGAAATCCTTCCTAGTGCTCAAACTTCCCTCCCTCTCTGCTGCAAGCATCACTTTTGAAACACACACCCCTCACCTGAGCTGCCCTGGCCTCCCAGGCAATGACCATTTGTGTTTCAGTCACTTCCTGGTCACTCCCCTCTGCGGGTAATGCAAGCTTGCAGGGGTAGAGCCCAAAAATGCAGAGCACAGCACCTATTCCAGGGTGACAATAACCCTGGAAAGAGCATTAGCATAAAGCTCTGTCATCTTCTCAGTGTCATTGCAGCCTGCTGTGCTGGCTGTGCACCGAGCAGCAGGTTTAACCCGCTGCAACAAGAGGATGCTCAAGGGAAAGGCTCTATTCAGGCAGAGGAGCAAAAAGCCAAGCCAGTACATTCATGTACCTGTGTACCCCAACAGATAACGTAACGCCTTGTCACACACAAGCCAAAGTCAATCAGGCTTCAAGAATGCAAGCAGCCCTTAGAAAGTATCCAACCCAAACAGATCTGAAACAAGATGATTTCGTTTTAAAAGGACTCAGGAAGGTAAAATAGAGGTTGGAGTTGTTATTGGCACAATGGCTTTTACCCATGAGAGTGTGAGTAATGGAATACCTTTCCTTGAAAAATGCTAAAAATACCTTATAGCTACATATATACGTGTGCATGTATGTGTAACATTCACTCAAACCACTCACAACATGGATGAAAAGGGAGATGGAGCTGTGCAGCATCATTGACCAAAAGGAGCAAAATGTGGGAAGCCACAGCATCGATGGCAAAGCCAAGGGGGATGCTTTTGACAATTTCACTGGCTAAAATCCAAGGCCAGGTGCTCAACGGGATGACTTTGATGCTGATTTACATCAAATAGCCAAGGATTTCAAGCTGATGGGGCGCTATTAACGTGTGCTCTGTCTGGTCATTGCAGTCGATAGGCAACCAAATCGCAGGAGGGTTCAAAACTCTATCCCCACATCCTCCCTTGCAGATAGCTGGGCTATGGGACAGGGGATGCAGGGAGCAGCTTCCTCATCCTCCAGAAATAAATAACCACTCGCTGGTGAAGCGGAGATTTAATGTGCTGACAGCCTGCATTTTTTACTTTTAGTCAATACAAGAAAGGCCCCAAGACTATGATTCCCAACATCTGGATTCCATCAATATGTGATCTGTCATGATGTATTGGCATCCCCCCCTCTCTCCAGATTGAGCAATGCGGCTGGTTTTATTAATACGTCAAATACATTATCCGTGTAATACACTTGTCTGCCTCTGCCCTCCCGCTGCTCCCGCACAGCAGATTTGAATGTATGATGAATCAGTTTGCATTACACGTCTGTACGTCATAATTTGTCAGGATTAATAGAACTGTGTGCGTGAGGGGGGCAGCGGGAAGGAGCGCCTCGTGTGTGTTTAGTGCAGAGATGTCTGTATCACTTATTTATCTCCGCTCAGGCCGCTGGGTTCCCGGAAAACAGCGAGCGCAGCACGTCTGGGAATCGCTGAGCAACCCGGAGCACAGCCCTGCCCACTGGCCATTCCAGCTGCAGAGCCATGGGGAAAAGGGGCGATGGGGGTGGTTTGGGTGCATCTGACACACTGGTCCAAAGCACAGGGCTGAGTCCCTGTACGCCGTGTCAGGCACCAACAGCAGAGACACAAAGAGGGTGACACAGGGCTTCCTCCAGCTCTGCCAGAGCCTTTTTATAGGACCCTGAAGCACAGCTCCTTGCCTCAGTTTCCTCGTGCGTGACACCTGCCTCTGCCCTCACCACTGATTCCCTGCATTAGTTACAGAAAGTCATTTGTTTTCACTCTGCAAATGACTTTTGGTCTCAATTGCTTATAGGAAAGAGGCACTGGGAGGTGATGAGCACATCCAGAGCCATAGCCAGCCAGTACAAGCTACGGTCTCCCTAAGACACAGTGAGACAGGCCCAAGAAAGAGCTTGGGGTTCAGCAGGAGGCACCGGTGCCTTCTCCCCTTTGCATACAGTGCATTTGTTTGTAGCTCTGCAGCTGGACATCGGTTTCCCCCTGTAAAACACCAATTTCAGCTGTAAACTTTATTTAGAGTATATTACACAGGATTTAGTGGGACCCATAAAGACCACAGAACAGAACTACCCGTGCCATTGCATCCCAGTGACGACCCAGTAAGACCAGCAAAAGCAGCCTGAATTGGCATGAAGGCTTCTCTGCCACATCACCCACCTGATACAGAGAACCATTGCCTACATCCCTTGGGGCTGCCCACCGCAGGGTCTGACACCCTGCCACAGCATCATGTCTCTCAGCTAGCTCCTAATGAGCTCGTACGTCCCCCAGGACAGCCCAGCACCATGCAATGCTCCTGTCTCATGTCCTGGAAGCAAGACAGCCCCGTTAGTGCATGCTACTCTCCATCTCATTAGCACTGCTGTTCACCAGGACTAATTACCCAAGCTGTTAGCTCACCTCCCTTGCTCAGCCTGGCATGGCCAAGAGGATGCATGAGGTCCCCTTGCTGTCCTTGTGCCAGATCCTCAAGCCAGTGCTGATGGTGACATTGCTGGGATCACAGCATCCAGTTCCGGATGGCTCCTGGTGAGCTACAAAGCTGCCCATCTCAGTGAAGTGAAATCAGGGATTTGGGGATGCAGAGCAGAGACCACCTGCTCTGAGACTGGGTCAGATGGGAGAGGGTGGAAAGCAGATCTCAGTGTGCCAACAAACCTCCCACTGCCCCACACTCTTCTCCAGCCCGTTTTAGCTCTACAACATGAATTAAAAGGTGGTAAGTGACTACCCTAAAAACCATGCACTGCCTAAATATGCCAGATATCAGCGTTACAGAGAATTATAAGCTGTCCTGAGTGAAGAACGGGGGTACTTTACAGTATTGTCTTTGCTTGCAGTGAAGCTCAGCAGAAACGTATATTTAAAATACTCATGACAGTACTGATGGCAGCATCTCAGTGTGGTGAGACCCCCTGTAAATGGCTCATGACCCCCTGCAGAGCATGTACCTCACACCAGAGCACCCCAAATCCTGCCTCCGCATCAAGGGAGTCCAGTAACCACTATGTATGAGGCTCTTTGTCCCCTCTGCCCCTAACCAGGCTAAGAACTCCAGCTCCACAATAAATAGCAATGCTATTCCATACCTTGCAAGGGGCTCTGCAGGTGGGGGTCTTGGCTGGCCCCACCACCCCACTGAAAGGGTTTTGCTTGGACAAGAAACAATCTTCTCAACCAAAGCAAACAGGGACTTTTTCATCAGAAATCACTAAAAAAACCTCTTATGGTTTCCCTCTTTTGCTTTTCCAGAAGGGCCAGAGGAAGTTCTGGCTGAGCAACCTCTTCTACCTCCCAGACACAGACCCTGCTGCAAGCCCCCCAAACCCAGTCCCTTTGACAGCTCCTTGGAGGAAGTCTCAACCTGCTCTTCTGCCATGTCCCCAGGTGTCCCCAGGGCTTCCCAATGGTCACTTTACTGTGGCCACTGAGCACCCCATCCACACCAGGGCTGGTGCCACCATCCCTCCACTCTGCTCTAGGGGACATGATGGGTCCACCCCTTCCCTATGGCCACCGCATGGCGAAGCCCTGTCCCTCTCCTCCCAGTACCACTTGAGGACGTGACGTCAGGGTCCCTTAATGGGCAGCAGTCACATCGCTTTAATAACAGCTCCCAGAAACAATTGTACATTTACAACCCAGCGAGCAAGCTTGGCATGCTGAGCCTGCTCCCCTTCCAAGCCTTAATTTGATTTTGACATATTGGCTTGAGATTAAAGGGCTCTCATAAAACCCAGAAAAAATAAAAACAACAAAAACGCCAAAAAAACCTCCCCAAATGCGCACACACACACACACACACATGCATCCAGCCCCCCCACTGCCCCCTTTTCAAGGCTCAAGCAAAAGTGCTAACATTGTAATATTTTAAGTAGAGAAAATCCAAGTGTGCTTTACCCCCCGCTGGCTCTTATGCTGGGCTTATAAAAATTAAGTGGAAACCTACACAGCTGTAGGCTATAAATCCTTTGTCGCTAACACAGCCAGGCCTGGTACCTGCCTCCAAAAGGAGAAGGAAAAGAGATGCAAACTCCAAGAAGAGGACAGAAGAAAGGGATGCAATGGAGCTGGTTGGGCTGGGCAGGCTCAGAGTGGCTACTGGGGCCCTGGGAACATCCCCGTGGACAGGGGCTGTGGGTAGGAGGAGTGGGGAAGGGGGGGACTGTGGGAGAATGGGGGAGAGCATGGCAAAGCAGTAAGAGCCCTCTCGGCTGAAGATCAATTAGCATCAATTACTGACTTCATTTAATTGTCGTAGAAGATGAATTTGTCATTTTTAGTCTGGAATTAATGGGAGACCTTCAACTTTCCCTTGGCAGCCCCAGCAGGTCACTGAGTATTTTTTCTGCTCCTTTTGCACAGGGGAGAAACATTCCAGTGGGGATGAGAGGTGAGAGCGGCTGATGCCGCCTGGGTACCCATCCCTATGAATCCATCCCATCCATTGCTGTCCCACCACAGTGGCAGCCAGCCCCAGCACCTCACCATCACAAGCAGCAGAACCAATGCTAGTGCCCTGGCCATCCCTGATGTCATGCCCAGCCGCATTCCCACCACCACCTTTCCTGTTTTCTCTCTCCTATTTTTTGGCACCTTCCACCTTTTTCTCCCCTTTCCCGTTTCTCCACCAGAAATTAATTTTGCAGCCAAGGGCTGCGAAGTGTTTACATTTTCCCTGGCAAACAGGCGACAGTAAACAATGAATGCTCGCAGATGAAATTGAATTTATAACTGCATTATGGGGCCAGATAACGCCCTAAAATAATACAACGATAAGGAAATTCGATTTGATTGCCGCCGCGAATCAGCTTGGGCCCATCTGCAGCCAGGGCCTCCCGTAATAATTTTAAATTGGGTTTGTAAACCTTATTTGTCCTTAAATATTTCTGTCATTTTTCATTGCTGGAGACAGATCCTTGGGTGTGAGGTGGCGGAGCAGGGCCGGTGTGCAGGAGGAGGGTACCCCGTGTGCCGAGCGGGCGGCGGGGCTGCCAGTGACAGCCGCTCGTCCTATCCATCACTGTGTTGACAGCCAGGGAGGAATCTCGGGCTGAAATTGAGTTTGGCTCACAGGGGACAACTGAACAAATTAATAGACCATTAGCCAAGCGGTGACCTGAGAAATGAGGGTGCTCAGGCTCCCCCCAGGTTTGGTTGGGAGGAAAGGGAGAGGCAATGGAAATCCTGTGGTTGTCCCCAAGGGGACAGTCCCAGTGGCCAAGGATGGGATGGGATGAGATGGGGGATGCAGATGGGTGGATGTTACGGCAGTGTGGCACCTAAAAACAGCTGCATTGTGTGCAAACAGCATTGATGGGAGGCGTGTGGGTTCTGGAAGGTGGGAGATGGCAAGAGAGGCTGTGAGGATGATCCATGGTAATAGAGAGAGATAGACAGGTAGCAGTAAATGGAAAGGTAAAAAGAGAGGGAATATAAACCTCAGTTATCTTTTGCTTCTGAGAAATATCATGCAGAAAACCATCGTACAGAAGTGCTGCATGAAACGATGCTGCAGCGTGTACAGGATGGCTCCCGGGTCCCCAGGGTGCAGGGACACCGGATACGTGCCAATCCTGGTGGGTGACAGGCTCATGGTTACTGCCAAGCAGGACACTGGGCTCTGCATGGATCCCTGATTGTCTCAGCCCTCTTCCCATGGTGAAGGATGCTGAACTAGGAAAGGGCTGGGCAACCCCTGAGTCCCGGGCACCAGCCAGGGCTGTGGGACCTTGCAGAGGGTCGATCCCAGGGAGGACACAGTCTTCCTGCCTCCAAACACAGCCAGGTGCCTTGTGCAGCATCTCTCCTCTGCAACCTCCATGAGGCTTGCCTGTATCATCACCATTCATTATCCAAATGACTATATTTATTAAGTCCCCTGCCAAGGCATTACAGAGTGGTCTGTAACAGAGATTAAAAGCAGAATAAAGCACCAATGTGATCTTTTTTTTCCAAGCAAACAAACCAATAAACAGCCTCAGCACTGGCTACCAGAAACATGCAAGCCATGCGAAAGATGCTGAATTCATCACTGATACAACACAAACTTACTTGTGCCTGCAAACACTCCAGTCTCAGAGGTGAGGACCAGACCTACACATTCTGCTTCTGCTTGTCCAGCTGCTCCCTGCACTGAAAAGCTGGTTGGTGGAGGAACACTTTCAACTACCCTGCCCTGCATCACCCCACCTCAGCAGAGATGCTGAGCCCCATGGAAACATCCTATGACTTGTAAGGCAGGGACAGCTCAGGGATACCCCTCTGCTGGTACTAACAACCTGTGCAAAAGCACACATAAGCCAGGATAGGTTGGCGACTGTTCCTAAGCATGCCAACCCACTGATCCCCATGACACCAAGGCACTACAGCCCAAGGCAGCAGCCAGATGGACCACCACATTCCTGGTGGCATTTTCCAATGGCTGGGGCAGCAGTGGGATGCAGCAAGCAGCCATGGCTCCTTCCTCCTGCCTACTCGGGTCTGCAGAGCACAGAACCCTGCAGCCTGAGCCTGCTCGGTTCTTTTCAAAGGTATTATTCTAGGTCTGTGGAACGAGGCGCTTTACGAGGAGGCTCCAGGTTTCCTTTGTCTCTGCTGGAGATAATCAGGAGCAGATAGGATATATATTCTGTAAAAACACACACTCACTTCCACTCACCAGTTACCTTTTTTCCTGAGAGCCGTAAGGGTTTCAATTACCGGATTCTGGGATTTAGTGCCCAGGGCTTTTTGGTGTGCGTTAGATTTATTAGAAGGTTTAGTACCAGCGGAGGATTCACGCATTTACTCCCAGGAGCCCGGCTTCCGTTCACAGACCCTAAATCATGAGCTGAGATGGGCTATTGTCACTTACGACATTAGCATGGTTAACGTACGCAGGGATGATTAATAGCAATATACATGCAGCCTCCTCCCCAAACGCCGCATCTCTACCACCTCTGCTGAGCCAGGACTGCAAGGAATGCAGCCAGCACACTTGCTATATGGGGGAGAACCATGTTGCACCCCCTCCCTGGGAGCCCGGGTGCTCAGCATCACTTCAGCACCAACAGTAGTACTGCTTTACACTGTATTTTATTACTACTGTCATTTTTAAGGCAGAGGGCTATGGGAACCCCCCATAGATGCCAGCTAGCAGAAGGGGAATGTGATCAAGGGGAAGAAGGGGAAGGATGCAGGGTGGCAAAAAATGGTTATTCTAAGAGTAAAGCCAAACTTCCTCAGCAGGACCCACCCATCTCTTGCTGGCTCCTTCTTCCCAAAGGACACCTCAGGTACTATCTGCTGCTGAAGGATAGAGAGGAGCATGGTGCCTTTATTAAGCAGGCAGCAGCAGAATGAGACAGCCCCTCTGATCCAAGAAGACCTGTCCTGAAAAATCCCATGGGATTATCCCACCCATTTGCCCCGCTCACCTCACATCTGCAGGAGCAGATCCACATGTTACAGTCCCCTCTATTGCCCCGGGAGAGTGGTGACAAGGTTAAAATTCATCACACAAGTGGTCTCCCAGCACCTTGGGGATGCAGCAGCCTCTGCATCTTGCAGCGGTGGGTACCCAAGGCTTGAGGCAAGCCCTCGGCCCTGCTGCACACCAGGGGAGACACAACCATGCTCCTAACGAGCAAGATCCTGATGGCTTTTGTCCTTTTTCCAATACTGTGTTACTTACATTCCTTCTTTTTTAATTAAAGCAGCCCCAGCTGATTTTACAAGCTTACCGCTGCTTCTCTCCCAGTCTCTGTGTCTCTCATATGCTTGAGTGCTAGTATTAATTATTAGAGCCAATTTACTGTTTATACTCTGATGTTTTAACTAATTACCACTAATGGCAGACACCAGTGGGCAATCAACTTCATTTAGTTCCCAGTGCAAACCACTCATTACCATCTGAGAGACGGAAGGAGTGTGAGCAGGAGGGATAAATAAAGTCTGAGCTACATGGTAGGTGCCTGGGACTGGCGGTGAGCTGCAGTGCTGGGGGATGCTCCTGCTTCAATCCCTTTGGCAGGGCTCTGGGGAGGATTTCAGGCTCCAGCATGTGTGAATGGGCAGCAAGGGAAAGCTGCTGTGCACAATTGCTCTGCAGGGCTATTACGATCGCTGGTTCTTCATGCCATGTGCTAAACCCTGCCTTGTCACCAGGGAAAGGCTCTAAGCCAGAGACAGCTACAGTTACAGGAGAGCAACGTGCCTCCTTCCTTGCACGGTAGACAGCTCCTTTTCTCTGCTGGATTTCATCTTGAGGCTCATCCCTGGGGAAGTGCAGCCCCTGCTCATGTTCTGGGCATGGTGTGATGCCAGATGGAGCCAGGTTCCCTGAGTCCCAGGCACCTCTGGTGTTAATCCTGCTGTGAGAGGTACAGTGGGTGATGTGAAGTCAAGATGAGCTGGGGCTGAAAGGCCCTTGAGCTGGACCTCCTCCTGGCTTTAAGCCTGGGCTAATGAAGCCTGGTCGTGGAGCTAATTTATCTGTCTCTGTGTGTAGTGATGTTGTCGACAATAATCCTTCCTTAACATGAGTGTATCCCACAGCATAGCCTCTGTCTCTGTCTACCTGTTCCCTCCACTGAGGCACACGTTTATTCCCCTGCACCTCAGAACCAGCACAGGAGCCCATGATGCTAAAACCACACAATGTTCAGGTGGTACAACTGCCCTGGCTGTGTTTTCTTCTCTGTTTTCAACCAAAGACTTGGTGCAGAGATAGGCCTGCAAGGAGGGATGATGGTGAGGTGATGCCACCAGAGCTGTGCTGGACCTTCAGGTCCAGGAGATACCTTTGATGGGCACAGCACAAGGGACTGAGCTCCCAGTCATCCCAGGATGTGACTGAGAAACATCTCTATACAAAGTGATGTCCAGATCCATTTGTCTCCTACATCAAGACCTGTTAACCCTGTCCTAGGACAAACCTTCAGCCAACTGCACTTGTGGTTCCAGGGATCTGGACTCCTCCAGCCCTCAAGCGTGAACCTTTCCAGGGGACAGATAGAGCTCTAATGACCTGCCAGCTCATTACCAGTAGTGGGAGTCCTGCCCTAACAAAAGGGACTGCAGTGTTTTCAGAGTTCACATTCCAGTGTGATTTTAGCTCAGTGGTGCTATAACAGCTCAGCTGGGAAACCCAAACCAGGGGTATAAGCCCAACCACAGGGATGGGGCTGGCACCACCTCTCCAAAGGGATCTCCAGTCTTTCTCTCTCCCTTTTTGCCTTTCTTCCATTCTTTCATTCCCTGATTTCCACTGTTGAAATCCTGCTCTTGAAAGGGAGATGGGGGCGTGGAGACTTGCTCTCCAATGGTGGGGATATGGTCGCTTGTCTTGTAGAGGGGGGGTTATAACTATGCACACATCTGAAATGTAATTGCTGTCAGCTCTCTCCATTCTTGCAGCACGAGGCCTTTAATCTCTCCCACCAGACCCATCGGCCCTGATATTGCAGCTCCAGAAAGGCTGGTTTTATGTACTTTAACCCTGCGACCTTTACAAATCCCATCATTCCAATCAATATGTCTCATTAGCGTTAGGTAAATGTATGGGATGGATGGGGAGCTGTGCTGGGAGGAGCCCGTGAGGGTGGGAGTGCTCCTTTCTGCCTGCACCTGGGGGACAACACAGTCCCTCCATGCTCTGTGAGGAGAATGCTCCCCTCTCCAAGCATCCTTCCCCCCAGACGCACACCTTGGTCCAGTCAGAGAAGGGGGCCAGCTAATGCAGAGCACAAAACAAAGTCCTTGCAAAACCAAACGTGGAGTCAAGAGCCCAAGCCATTAACTGGACCAAGCTGTTGGAGTCGTGTTTTCCTCTCTCCTTGGGAAGCAGACATATGTTTTACAACCTTTCCCTATGTCGACTAAGTGAAAACACTCGGGGCCTATGGCAGGTGATGGGAAAACAGTGTGGGGTGTGCACAGGGCTGCCCATCAGGCAGGGGAGCTGCCAAGGAAGCAGTTACTGGGGATGCCAGGACAAAACCAAGGAGTGGGATGAAGAAAGAAAATCCCTGACACTTCCTGTGGAAGTCAAGGGCTTAACCCATGGAGAAGTGTGAGGTGAGGACCTCACCAGCACAGGAATGCTGGCTGTGTCAGGTGGGACTGACCTGTGGGCAATGGTCATCTAATGGTGCTTCAAGAAAAGGATGGGGCCAATCCTGCCCTTGGGAAGGCTGGAGGCAAATAATGTTGGAATCTGGTTTTCGCAGGGAGTCGGCTCCTTTCCCCCTGGATCAGTGCCTCAGCCAACAGGGCTGTAAATACTATTACTGCCCATAAAACTACCCAGCTCTCCTCCCAGTCCTGCTCAAACGCTTGACTGGAGTGACCCAGCGGCAGCAGCACATCCCATGGGATGGGCATCTCGGGGACTGCTATTGCCTGCCCCACCACATGTGCCTCCTTGGCTCTCCATGCTGCCACCGAGATGTGGGGTGGCTTCCCAGGGGACCTCAGCGCTGCCAGCTCTGCACCATGTCAGATCTATGTCCCAGAGCTCGAACTGACCTATCCCATGCCTGAAGCAAATCCATCACTGCCAAATCCAGCCACTCAAAAGGCAAGGAGATGGGTTTAAGGTCTTCTCCACCCATCGGGTCAGGCTGGGGTGCTGGAGGAGGTGCGGGTGCCTTCCTCACCCTCCCCAGGCAGGGCAAGCTTTCCAAGTGGCATCTGGAGCTGGGCTTGGTTTCTGAGCTCTGCTATCCCCATCTGCAGAGCCGGAACGTTACTGCAGCGGCACTCACACAGCCCCTCCAGCTTCGGGCTCACGCCAGTGCTAAAAGCAGCCTGATATACAGAGAGCACAAAACATATTCATATGCATGCAACTGTTTCTGCAAGAGCCTACAAGAGCAAGGGCTTGAAAACCGTGAGTGAGCTCTGCTTTTTCACATTAGTGAGGCTTAATGAACGTGTTTCCATGAGGTTTAAACTTAGAGCTGGGCCAGATGCACCTCTTACTGCAGCATGGGAGAGCCAAATCTGCGCTGGAGGGGACACACTGAGCTGGTATGCAACATTCCCATGTACACAGGGTGGTTTGGAGACTCAGTTCATGTGCTCCCCCCTTCCCAGCACTGGTGCCCTCTCTCCCCTTGCTCTGTTTGTCAAGGCTCTTTGGCAAGACCTCGGCCGTGTTGACAAGCACTAAACTCTGTGGCAGCATGAAAACCATTTAAGCGCTAAGCCCCCCTTGGCTTTAGCGAGATGACTGCGCCGTGCAGGGTCTTAGCTCAGCCCCTGGCAGGAGGCAGAGGGAAGGAGAAATGAATAAATCCTGCAGAGGGGCCAATTCCACTCAACCTGACACTGCTCCTCCTGGAATTAAACAGGCGAGTCCCAAGGTGCCTCTCTGGAGCTGCTCAGCACCACACCAGCACCTCTGCCCGCTGGCTTCCCAGCCACCAAGCCGGGAGCAGCCATGGAACCTGGACCTGGTTCATGGTAGAATAACAGAGCCTGTAGCTTCAGAGCCAGCAGAACAACTGTGGAGCCTGATACAGCCCCTGCTTGCAAGCAACCAGCTCTGCAGCGCTGAGGGTACCTCACCTTGGCTATAAGCCACCAGCAGCAGGGTACCAGTGTGCAGGGGGCTCAGGGCATCTTCCAAGCATGGTGTGTGTGTGTGTCTGTTGTTTTGCCACCAACAATGTGTACCCAGCAGCAAAACCGCCCAGGCAGCTATGGACCCTCAGCAAGACTTGTGGAGCAGTGCTGCCCTCCTCAGCACCATGGTCCCTGCCTGGCCATGGCCATGGCCGCCGGGCAGCAGGACATCCTGCACAGCCACAGCAAAGGGGAATAGGGTGAGAGGTTGGAAAGCTAACACATCCCCCAGCGACACGGTTTATAGGAGGAACAGTGGCCTTGCTGCAGGACCCTGTTTAATCTTCTCGGGCTTGTACACCACAGGAAGGCTGAGCAGGAGGAGATGCTGCAGACAGGCAGAGATTTCTGGGTCCAGAGATGCTGGGGACTGCAGCAACCTTAGATGTCATCTGTGTCTCTGCATGACCTTGGAATCCCAGTCAACAGTTGTGAATAAACGCACAGGGGAGAAGCACGGGGGGTTAAAGGCAGAGCTTGCTGCAGGGCTGAGGACACTCCATGCTGCCACTGCTTAGCCCAATACCACCCAGAGCACGTAAGCTTAGTGCTCCCTTTTCCTTACCCACTGAAAAAGCTGCTTTTGCACAGTAATGGGAACAGAGAACTCCCAATGGCCTGGAAACCCATTCCAGACCCCTGTCACTCCACCGGCTCCTGGGTTGTTCCTGCCTATCTTGTTCCTTGCTCCTGAGCCCAGCCCAGCGGGAGGTGGGAAGAGGCTGTAAGGAGCTGCAGAGGTGGGAGCAAGAGCTTCCCATTCTTCACTCCTGGTCTCTCTTGGCAGTGTTCAGCCCTCTGGCCTGCTCTTCTGTGTGTCCCTTATCCCCATGCATGCTCTGGATCTGCTGGACTCATCCCTGCATTTTACCCATGTCACCAGGAGCATCTTTCCTTGTAAGGAACTGGGCAAGGTGATGGGGCAGCCTCAAGGCTGGGAAAGGAAGGGAGAGCTGGTTTTGTCATCATTGGTGAGGGCAATCAGGTGCTTGAAACACTAGGACCTCATCCCAGAGCCACCACCGCCTCCCTGCTGCACCCTGTCTTCTCCTCACCACCAGTCATGCAGAAATCTGGCCCTTTCTCAGCCCAGCATTTCAGTCCCAGCCATTACAATGACAAGGGTGATAAGAGATTCTTATCACAGTGCTCAGAATCGATTTGAAGCTGAGCCCCTTCCCCACACTACTGCTCCTTGCAGCTGCTGGTTGATGCTGCAGAGGGACTCGGCAGCAGGGCTTGCTGGGGAGCAAAGAAGTCAGTCTGGGGTTCAGATCCCTCCAGAGATAGGTCCCTCCAGCCTAACAGCTCCCTGCTGGAGAGCATGGGACAGGAGCCAGGATTCCTGGGCTTCTTCCTGCCATTCATCTGCTGGGAGATCTGCTCCACATCCCCAGGCTGCAGGAGGGCAATGCAGCTCTGCATCCCTGGAGGGCACTGTGAGCCTCTCTCCAGGGGGACCTGGGCAAAGGGCTATGGCCTCTCAGCTGATGCAGGAGCTTGTTCTTGCCTTTATGCTCTAGGGGAAGAAAGGGGAAAGTCCTGCTGCCCCCACAAGAGACAAGGGAGCAGCCTGCATTCCTGGATCCCAAGCCTGCAGCTCACTGCACCCTTGTTTTACTCCAGCTCTCCAAAAGAGCTGTCACTTTCTACTGCTCAGCATGGCCTGCCTCCATCCTTTGATCGATTCCTGATCTTGCCCACCCACCCATGCTTGATGGGGACAGATCCTTCCCTTCCACATGTGGCTGATGGGGACAGATCCTGTCCTCCCACATGTGCCTGATATGGACAGTGCTCAGGAAGGAGACATTTCCTGCCAGCAGAGGAAGAGGCTCCCAGGCTAGAGTGGGTGTCTGTGAGTCCCAGTCACAACACAACAGCCAGCATCCCCCCAGCATCCCTATAAGCTGCTGTCCCCTCTCCTACTGGGAAGCATGTCCTCTCATGAGGAAGCAGAGTCTGCACACAAGTTCCAGTGAGGTTAAGCTTGATTCAGCCCCAGTCTCTCAGTCTCTTCCTGTAGCCACCATTGATGAAAGCTCAGTTCCTCCCACCAGCCTTAAAACATGGTCAGGTCCCTGCTTGGAGGAGCCCTCAGAGACCCACACCAGCCCAGGCTTCCACTTTTCAATTCCTCCCTCTCAGCTCTGGGATGGCCGGTAGGATAGATACTGTATACCTGGGAGGGAAGGCAGAGGACCTGGAAGAACAACTGCCTGCACTGAGGCTGCGGTGGGCAGCTGGCAATGCAGCTCCCCAAATCTTGGGGTGCCTCGACTCAAATGCATGCAGCCACCAGTGGGGAAACTGAGGCAAGGGGAGATGCACGGCAGATGCCAAGAGAACCAAGATGTCCTGCTCTGGAGCTGCCTGAGGAGCCTCAGCCCCCTTAGAAACCTTGAAGCCCCAGCAGCTCTGGCCATACAGATGTTCCAAATCCTCCCTTTCCTCCCAGAACTGCCTCTGGGAAGAGCAGAAGCACAAGGCAGTGGCAGGGGAAGCGTCTGAACAATCAGGGCTTGTGTAGGGATGAAGAAAGGCCCTTCTTGTCAACGGGTGCAGTTGGGGTGAGCCTGGGGGCATCGCAGGATGGCACCCCAGGTACCCCAGCTGTGCCAGCTCTCCAGACCAACAGAGAGGGGGCTGTTGTGGGCCCAGGCCCGGCACGGAGTGTCACTGCCTGCCTTGGTTAGCGGGGATGCTCTCTTTGTGCCTGCTGATTTCTGCTCTGCTGACCCGCTTTGCTCCCTCCGCCGGTGCCATCCATCAGTTCTGGCAGCCCCGTCAATTCCAGGGCTCCACGATGCCATTCCTCAGGGAAAAGGCACTTTTTCTTTTAAGGGAGAGGAGAAGTATTTTCCCTCCCAACAAGCTGCTAGGCTCCATTCTTCCCTTCCTCAGAGACTTTTAATGCTGCAGCCAGCCCGGGGACAGGGGCAGAGCATGTGCATGGGCTTTTCATTCATCCCAGCCTCAGCCTCCCCTCCATATGCCAGCGGCCATAAGGGCTGAGATACCTGCAGTGTCCCCGGGCAGATGTGCAGTGCTCCCGGGCAGATGTGCAGTGTCCCCCGGGCAGATGTGCTCCAGCATCCTGCCTGCACCCGAGCCCTTGCTATTGCAGATACCAGGCAGGTGGTGGCAGCCTGACCCGCAGCCCGCAGGTCCTGCAGGCAGGTCAGGGGGTGAGCATCCGTGCCAAGGGGGCAGGAGCTGGGGGAAACCAGCCTGGCGATGGACAAACTCACCCGGCTCTTTTCGTACGCCTTATGGGGCTGGCTGCAGCAGCAGCACCTTGGGGAGAGTGTTACTGCATATGTCCCATATCTCACTTGCTGTTGGGATGAGGATGGGGAAGGATGCGTTCACACCTCCATCCCTAAAAACCCTTCTCCAGGAGTTAAAACCTCCCTCAATGCCCCACAAGGGTGCTCACCATAAGGCTGTAATGCTGGAGACTACCTATAGCTGGGCAGTAGGAAAAAGCAGGATCCTTCAAGCATCTTTCAGCCTTTCCTCCGTGGGCCAGGGTCAGCCCCACAGTGCCGGATGTTATCCCTGCTCTCCCCAGCCCCAACTTTCTGTCCCGAGGTTTGGATGTAGGGCAGAGCCCTGATCATTATCAGGGCTTTCTGCTCTGCCCCAACAATCCCACCTTGGCAGCAGAAACATCTGCCTCACCTCTTCGATCAGTATTCAGCTCTTAATAGTCCTGGCAATTCTCAAGAAAACAGGGACATTAAACATTAATTGTATCTATTTGGATTAAAAAAATTTTATTACTTGAGTTAATTATAGCTGGAGTTGTAAAAAGATGCAGAGCAAAGAGGTGTTGCTGCCCTGTGGGTGAGCAGGGCTGAGCATTCCTGACCATACCAAGCAGTCAGTTGGACAACGATGGAGGGATGTAACCACCATGAGCATGGCCGCCTGCCCAACACACATCTGGACCCTGTCCTTTGGGAAGGAGCTGCCTTGGGAAGGGGCTGTGAACGAACCATGCTGCTTGTGGGTGCAGAGGTGGTGGCAGGGTCTCCGGGCGCACGGCAGGTACTCACTTGGTTGTTGTGCTGGCGGGACCTGGCCTGCCCCAGCCTGTGGGCTTCTAATTTACTGCTTTCCTTTTACCGTAAAACTGAAAGGGGAAGGTGCACCCTTTAATCACTGCCTCCAGGGCCCCGCCTGAAACCACACAGAGACCAAGCGAAGGCTACGACTTAATGCTCCTTCCGACACCTTTTTATGATTCATGGGCCTGACCTTGAGCCATAAACCGCTCAACCTCCCCGCCACACTGCCAGTATTTACAGCCTGCAGGGTCACTGCACGCAGCGATGCAGACCCGCAGCTAGGGCCATGCACAACAGCACAGGTACACAGTCGGGATGCAACAGGTACGCAGATGGAGATGGCTACACAGCTGGGGATGCAGCCGTGGGTGGATCCTAATGCTGCACAGAGATGGAGATGCACAGTGCACCAATGCATACATGTTTATGCTCACCCATACATGCGCGCAGAGGTGTGCACAGGTAAGATGCCCTCACTGGGGGGCACCTGCAGATGTGCATAGAAGCCCAACATGACCCAGAAGTGTGCACTTGCAGAAAGCTGACTGTGTGCTGGGCTGCATTAAAAGGAATGTGACCAGCAGGTCGAGGGAGGGGATTCTTCTTGCCTACTCCTCTCTCATGAGACCCCACCTGCAGTACTGTGTCCAGCTCTGGGGCCTCCAACACAAGAGGGACCTGCTTAAGCATGTCCAGAGGAGGCCATGAAGATTACCAGGGGGCTGGAGCACCTCTGCTCTGGGTACAGGCTGAGAGCTGGGTTTGTTCAGCCTGGAGAAGAGAAGGCTCAGGGGTGACCTTATAACAGTCTTCTAGTACCTAAAAGGGGCTACATGAAATCTGGAGAGGGACTTTTTACAAAGGCACGTAGTGACAGGACAAGGGCAGATGGTTTTACATGGAAAGAGGGCAGCTTTAGATTAGATATTATGAGGAAATTATTCACTATGAGGTTGGTGAGGCGCTGGCACAGATTGCCCAAAGAAGCTGTGGCTGCCCCATCCCTGGAAGTGTTCAAGGCCAGGTTGGAACAGGGCTTGGAAGGGTCCATCTTGCTGCATCCCACCAGTCAGGCAGTCTTGCTCCCCAGGTGAGACCCAGGAAAGCTCACACTGGTCCAAATTGGTCTACTGGTTAAAGCAAAGGGTGCCCCTCTGGGTAGGCTCAGAGCAGCTAGAGCCTTACTCGATGCCTCAGTTTCCCCACCGCCACAGCAGAAAAATAATCCTGACCCATCATGTTTGCACGGAGCTGGGAGGCCGAGGTTGTTAATGTTTGCAAAGTGGGTTTGGCTCCTGTGGTAGAGCAAGGCAGAAATGTGAAGGTCATTATTATTGGTGGGATTAAAGCAGTTTAACCCAGAGTGAGGGGGTACAGGTGAATGCAGCAGCTGCTCAGCAAGAAATCGCACACACACAACCACAAAATAGTGATGAATACTACAATTATGGCTCATTTTTGAAACACTGGATGGAACTGGAGGGTTACCAGAGTGTCCTCTAACACTTCTACCCCCAA
Organism: Pezoporus occidentalis; assembly: GCF_034315485.1. Taxonomy (NCBI): domain Eukaryota; kingdom Metazoa; phylum Chordata; class Aves; order Psittaciformes; family Psittacidae; genus Pezoporus; species Pezoporus occidentalis. The sequence goes on along the minus strand of NW_026913791.1, from coordinate 1,942,277 downwards.
AATACCCTCCCTGAAGGCAGATGGGACTGAAATAGGCTGTTTCTGGAGACACTGTACAAGGTGTCAGTGCCCATCGGCACATGTACATATCTCCTGGCATCACTTGCCAGCACAGAGGTCTTCATACACAGCCCCACAGGTCCCCACCATGACCCATTGGGGAACCACAGAATCAGGCAACTTAAGCGGAACGAAAATCTCCTTCTTTTAAGTTTACAGGTTGTCATTTTTTTTTTTCTTTCCTCCTTCCAAAACAAAAGAGGGAAAAAACATCCTTATCTCATGAAGCAGGGTTCAGGAAAAAGCTACTGGTCTTTTGGACTTGGTAAGTCCCCATTGCTAGCCTCGCTTGTCAAGGAGAATTTATCAGCCAAACACAGTGCTGGTATAATGCGCCATACAACTAGTGCATAAACAAACTTCAGCATGATAAATGCCCTGCTTTGAAGCCATAAAGTTATTAGCTAGTGGCTGTTAGCTACTGCTTAGCATGGGGCACACTCCTTCCATTAACCCCTGGATGTCCCGTCCACACTCAAGCACAGGAAGATCTCCAGAGAGCACCTCTGTGCAGTGGGAATGCACGGAGGGACCTGGTGGGCAGGGATGCTTCTGCGGGCACTTATGTGTGCATGTTATACCTGCCATAGAGGAAGGAAATGCTTGCTGGGAATGGGGCTCTGAAGGCTGGCACCCCCTCACTGCCCTATTTGGGACCTTCTGTGGCTCCTCTTTCCCTACAAGGCAAATGCAGAAGGCAGCAGAACCATGGTGGTTACGTACATACCCATCTCAGACCCTCTTGGCTGTACTTGTTTGAGACACAGACTGAGTTGGGGCTGGGGGAAGGCAGTTGCCCCTCCAGTGCCCATCTTCCCCTTAGACAAAGTGCTGCTGAAGCCTCTAAAGCAAAAGCCCTGTATTTTTATGGCAGGCAGTGATATCTGGTGAGGTGTTGAGAGTTCCCTCTGCTGCCTGCAGCACACGGCTGCCTGCAGCTCCAGATGTAGTTTCACCGGAGGCTGGGCTGTGTCATCCATCGAGGTCCTCTGGTCCCCCAGGCCACCTCCTGTCCCCATCCCACTCTCAGGTACTGTACCAAGGCAGGGAGCTGGGTGTGCTGGGGGTGGCAGTAGGTCTCCAGCACTCAGTCCGAAGCACAGATGGGGTTATACAGCAGTGCGGTGACTTCTTGGCCACACAGCCAAAAGCCCCAGTGAGAGATGCTGGTGGCCAGGGACTAACTCCCATCCTTCTCCCAGTAACACCTTCTCTGCAAGGAGGCAGGAGATACCTCGATATCTCAGCCGGGCCAGCTGGGGGGCAGCAGGACTAGAGGCTGCTTCAGTGCCTGTTCCTCATTAGAAGCCCAGTGCTGAAGAAACTCATAATTAAAGCCCTGAGTATTAATTAATCCCAATGACCCTCCTCTTATTCTCTTTCCCCTGCTTTCACAGCTCAGGAGGTCAGTCAGCATTATTAACACATGCAAGTGGAAGATGGCAAGCTCACTGAGTGGGTTGGCAGACCCTGGGCAATGTCTTGTGTTCAGAGCAGCCAGAGGTGCCCTATCACATCCCACCAGCATGGTGTCCCTTCCTGGCCTCTTCTCTCATGGCTGGGCTTGGATGGGGACACACCTCACTCACTTAGACACAGTCAGCACCTTGGGGAGAGCACTTAAACGAGCTGAAACATCCCAGAATTTGCAGAGATGCTTTTATGCTAACTCTGCCTGTGCAGTCCCTTGCACAGTGGCTAAGGGCAGATCCCTGCATCCCAGGGGCCGGGTTGAGCCTTGCTAGAGATGACCTACCCTTGGAGAACAGCCAGCCCAGCCCAAAACCACCACCAAAAGGTCCTTGAGCATCCCACCTCTGGTACCCAGACCTTGTTTGGGTCTTTAAGAGCCTCAGCACTAAGAAGGCAGCCATGTGGCACAGAGAGGACATGGAGACCTTTTGTGCAGCATAGCCCCTCCACCCTAGGGCTGTCCATGCAAATTCCATGCAGTATCCATGTCGCTCAGGGCACAGATGTAGCTCCTGGTAAGGCCATGCTCCCTCCAAAACACTGCCCACGCACAACCCGCAGACTGATGTGCTGCAGAGAGCTGCTACAGAGCAAGAAAACAAGATAGGAAATAAATCCAAACTTTTCTGACTCCCTGGCAACAACCTATTGCTTCCCTCATCTGATTTCCCCCCCCCCTTTTTCTGCTGCAGCAATAAAAAGGGGAAAATCAACATCCAAATGATCTTGTTTATGGTGACTAAATAAGCTGCATGTGCTTAATCCGTTAGAGTTTAATGAATTTACGACTTGCTTTGGAATTTGACAGGGGCTGTAAAAGAGTAATTAACATTTATCAGTGTGGTTTTTACACACACCCCGCCCTCCTCCCGGCTCCTTCCCTCCTCCTGCTGCCTGTCGCGGAGCAGCACTGGGTATCGGGGGGAATATAAAAGTGATCAATTAATTCTTAATAATCTCAGGGAAAGATTGTAGAGGCACAGTATGAACTCAGGGAGTGTCAATAAAGGTGCCAAAGGTTGGTTCCCCCCCCTTCCTGGTGCTGCTGCAGAGGAATGTGGGCAGCCAGGGAGGGGATGAGGCGGATGAGGTGGACCAATCCTGCATCCCTTTCCTTCTCCATCACACTCCAGCAGCCTCCAGAGTAGCTTTCTAATGCAAACCTAATTGCTGTGCCAACTGCTACCTCTGTCCTGATAGACCTGAACCTGTTGAGAGCGACCTCAAATCCTCCCCATCATGACCACAGGGCAGCTGAGCATCTGCGCAGATGGAGAGGGCAGGCAGTGGTGCTGGCACCTGCGCTGGCCCCACTCACCCCGCTGTCACTCGGCACAGGCAGCCGATGCTGTTTGAGGGAACATCAGTGCTGACCCCGAGACAAGAAAGGGGGCTCAAAATCTCATGCCTTACTTGTTCCTGGCCCTCCCAGATGCTTGGCTGCCATGGAGCAGGACTGCAAGCAGGGATGCAGTGTGGGAGCTGCAAGGAGACAAGAAGTCCAGGCTCCCCTGCCAGTGATCTCAGGGAAGGCTGAATATGACCAAATTATCCCAAGGGTTTTCTGTGCTGGGAACCCAGTATGTTCTGCCCTGGGCTACCTTGCTCAGCAGCCCTGTGAACCACAAAGCCAGAGGAGCCACAGCCATCACCATCCTAGTAGGTAGGACATGTCCCCTGTGATTGCAGCATCCTGCCTGTGTGTGACTGGGATGCAAGGGAGCCTGCATGCCTGGGCATCCATAGGGGAGGAAAGGGGTCAGTGCTCCTGGGTGATAGCAGGCTCCATGGAGGAGACAGAGAAGTATCTGGGCTTGGCTGTGGGGCAGAGGGTCCTGGAGACCCACAAACAAATGCTCAGGATGATAAATCCTCAGGGGTTTGAGGCTGTCTGGGGATCTGCTCTGGACAGAAACAAATTCTCCCTGTCGAGCATAATGGCCAGAAATAAGCAATGAGGCAGGGATGGAGAGGGCTGGACGCTGGGGGTCTGGAAAATCTCCTCCCAGCCCCATGCTGAGCACCGGTGGGGGTGGGAGGCTGGCTGGGACCCCTGTGCCAGGCACTCACCACCAGTTGGATGGGGCAAGACTTGGGATTTCTTGCCAGGAGGGAGTTATTCTGAAGCAGGATGAGTGCAGGACAGGCAGGGAAGAGAAGGAGAAAGTAATGGTATGAACTTGCTTTAATTTTACCTGAATTATGGTTCAAGGCCAGCTGGCTGGCATGGGCTGGGGCATCAGGGAGGGAGCAAAGCCTGGTGGGCAGTGGGGCAGAGCCGCCATGCAGGGCAAGGAGGTGAGGGAAGAAGGCTGTGGTGATGGTGCTTGGTGTGGCCAAACTGCCAGAGAGCATCAGCAACCAGTAGCCTCTGAGCGAGGTTCTCCAACGTCGGGCAAGCTTATGGTGCTGGGGCTGCACACACACGTCTCAAAGAGAGAAAAGGAAGCACAGGGAGGGGTTTCTGGTATCAGCACACCAACGTCTGCTCTGCTCACTAGGCAGCAGGTCTGGGTCTCCATTGCATGAGTGGCACAGCCAACATCCATAGCCAAGGCTCTGAAAATCACTCAGGGACCACTCACTGGTGCCTCATTCTCAGAGCGCAGTGCTCGTGCAGCCCTCTACATTGCCATTCAGGTTCCACCACAGACCTCCTGCATGACCCCAGGATCCCTCCTCTGCTGTGGAGAAGAGGATGCTGTGGGGCAGCAAAGGGGCAGAGAGGGGGCTGCGCTCCCCCCCGCCTGCACTGGCTCAGCTGCTCCCGTGTCAGCCTGTCTAAACAGCACCTCCTCCTGCAGAGACCTTGTGCTGGGGGTCGGCAGCTCAGCATCTCTGGGATTTGTCATGGTAGTGCTGGAGTTATCAAACAGCAGCTTGGACCAGGCACCCCAAAGGGTTGCATCAACCAGACCCAACATCATCATCCATCTGCAGGGAAAGCACCCTCTGGCGCTGAGGACACGGAAGGGGCTCAGGTGGCATTGGGCTGGTCCTCCCTGGCTACCAACACCCTGCCTCACACCAGCCACATGGCTTCATCCCCGTGCAAGGCTGGAACTCATTAGTGACGGAGCAAGGCTGTGATGGGGCGATGCTTGGCCAAGGCTTGCTGCTTTGCGACGGCACTAATGGATCAGAGACAGCCCAGCCATGTCCCCGCCTCGCTCTGCTCGGGCGCTGCTGGCAGTCCTAACAAAGAACATTTATCCAGCTGCATTCCCAGTTTCTCCTTCTTCCCGTTTCCCTTTTCTGTTGCCCAGGTGTGACAATTTTAGTACCCATAAATCATAAGGTGGATATTAACAATAACGGAATGTACAGCCCTGTGTTGGCTTTCCTCTGTCTGCAGTCACACTTCGGATGGCAGAAGGGTTAGAAAGAGTTAACAGGAGACTCCCAGGTCCCCTAAGCATCTTGCCCCAGGTCTTAAGCCCATAAGCAGTAGTGCTAAAGATGATTTTAAGCCATGATTATAAGTAATCTATTGATCCTTTGGACTGTATCATGACAGATTAACCATTTTAATAAAACACCTATTAATCATGCATTAACCCTTCTCAGCTATGTGTACATTGAACACCGAATTGACAAGGGCATTGGGATTTCCGGGAGCATATTTGGAAGGGGAGGGAGGGGAGGTTTCTTTAGATAACAACAACAACAACAAGAAAATAATGCAAACTTACAGAGGGGGAGAGTTAAAATCATACGATGAGTGGCAGTTGCAGACGCCTGGGGCCCTCTTTGGTTGTCGCTTCTATCTGGCAATCAATTGACAAGAAATTGAGATTATGAAACATTGCGGCTGTGATCAAAGGAGGAGGGTGTCCTTCCCCCATCTGAGGCCAAATCTCCACTCCCCATGGGAACCAATGTCATTGAATGTCAGTGATTTGGCCTTTGGTAGATACTGGACAATATTGGCACATGTCCCCCAGCCCCACTGGTCTTTATGGCAAACTCTGAGCAAGGATGCAGCATCCTGAAGGTGGATCGTAATGGAGCACCTAGATGCCCATGATTCTTTTCTGAGGAGACTTGTCCCTAAGAGCAAGTCATTGCGAGGAAAAAGAAGGAGAAATGAGGAAAGCAAACACCGCCCAGCTCAGGCCAGCGGTGAAGGGGCACAGGCTGCTCACATCCTCTCTCTTCCCACCCTTGAAATCCACAGCACCGGTGTGGGTTGGTCTGGCTGATGGACTGGGACCAGCAGTGCCCCGGGGCCCCTCTGTAAGCACTGGGGAAGGGGCAGGCACTGCTTCCTCCTGCCCCGACCGTTGCAGCCTCAGAAACCACCAAGTCCCCGGTGCATTAGGAACTGCCTGGAGGCCGGAGCTTCCTGCAGGTGCCCCGGGCCCATGAATCACACCTTGTCACAGGGCTCGGGGTGCCCAACGGCTGGGTGACCTCTGCGGTGCCCAGGGAGCCCTGCCCCAGGGTGCACGCGCATCCCCACCACCCCATCCTGGCCAGGCGAGGGTTAACAGGCATTAATCACACTGTTTGAGAGACATTTCAAAGCCTCTTCCAAATATTATAAAAAATGTCTTTAATCATCTAATAGCGCAAACCCCACTCATGATGGATGGAGAGAAGTCGCCTCTCTCCTCCTGATCCTAACAGATGAGGCTGAAGAGCTGTTGCTCCGGGGAGGAGGGGGAAAGTTGGGGAGGGGGCTGGGGGAAGAGAAGGACATTTCTCAACCTCCCACCAGAGCAGTTATAAATATGAGGTCATACAGCAAGAGATGATAACGCATTAAGGGTTCTTGAGATATTAGTCTGTCAGCCTCGTTAGACACAGCCTATTTGGGGCTGACTGCATAATTAGAGGCTGGGGTACCCATAACTCATCGGTGTTTATACGGTAGGAAGGGGCTATGCTCACTATCACCCTCAGCACTCTGAGAAGTCATCTTCAACAGACATTAGACCCTGCTCCCTGCTACAAAAACAACCCTCCTCTCCCCAGGAACAACTGCTCCTGCTCCCCACATCCCTCCCTTCCTGCAGCTCAGAGCTCTCTGCATGCTTGGTGCACATACCCTCGCCTCTTCCTTCCCATGAAGGTGGAGAACAGGGTTATGACTTGATCGAGGCGCCTCAGGGTGGTTTGTGACCAAGTGGAGAAGTCCTGGCTCCCAGTCCCCTGCTCATAGGGTGACTTGCTAGGAATAGCCCATGTGCTGCCCTGCAAGGGACTACATTCCCTGAGCATCCCCAGGCAGCCTCCAAGCAAGTCTGGCCCTCCTGTGTCCTTCTGCCTTTTCAGGGAGTAGCTGGAAACACCTTGGGGACCACTTGCTTGGTTTGGAAGCTGGCCAAGGAGGAGTTGGGCTTTCCATGTCCCCTCTGCTTTCTCTTCCCAGTTCTGCCTAGGTGGTGGTAGCACTGACACGAAAGGGCACTTCCCAACTAACCCAGTCAAGGCACTGAACAAGTGAAACAGGGAAGGGGAGTGTTTCCCTTCTGAAAGTGCAGAGTGAGGGCACCACAAGACCCAGCTCCTGCTCGAAAGGAAAGGGAACAGAGAGGGAGCAGCGAGCAGGGGGAGGCAGGTGAAAGCCAAAGCAAGCCCCATGCGCCTGGCAGAGTCAGCTTTGTGGCCTGGGACCTCCCTGTGACTCCTTTTGCCCTGTGGTAGGTGGGAAAATGAAGGCACTGGGAAGGGCAGGGACATCAACATGAGAAACAAGAGCCCTCACTGCAGGGACTGCCTTGACGCTGCCGAAGTCCCCACCATGGCCACCCAGGGCCTCATCCTTGGTCCCTGCTTGCCCCATGCAGCCAGGGAGGGGGCAAGGGGTCTGTGGAGGAAGGGGCAACCCCTTGGCTTCCGAGGCTGAGGTAGGATAATGAATCCTGATGGGGGAAATGACCTTTTCCAAATGCCACATGTCATTGGATTTTATATCACACCAGGACAATGTGCCATGGGTATTAAAATCGTTTTTTCAATAGAAGAGTGTGTGTGTATGTGTGTGTCAGAGAGATGTGAGAAAAATAAAATGAAGACATGAAAATTAGTCTGCCTCTAAACATGGCCTTTAGAAAAGACTTGGGCCCTCACAGAGCAGGGCTGAGAGAGAAAATCTGTGCTCTTTGCTCCTGAGATCACAGATGATTCTGTCAAGGGAACAGGACTTGCCCAAACCTCATGTCAGGACTAGAGGAGACAGGCTTAGGAGTCCTGATCCCCATTTGTAAAGTCCTGCAAAGACTTTCACCTCTACAGCATCTCCTCTGCCATGAAGGGACACTTCTAGGGGTGGTCCACACACAGAGGCATGCACAGAGGCATACGGAGCACCAATCACCTTGCACATGTGCTCCTGGACACCCATGGGTGTTAGTCCTGGCTATGCACATGGAGAAAGCAAAGTCTTACATGACAGTCAACACCAAGTTACTTGGCCTCACCTGGGCTTCAAAGCAGCCCATATCCTGTGGACCAGCCCGGAGATGCTCATGAGCATCCATGGAGTTATCCATACACTCACAGAGGTATGGACACCCCCCCATATACACCAAGATACATTCCCATGTGAAAACACAATGTAAAAGGGAAGGTGCTGGAAGCTAAATTCACTTGAACTCCAGCCTGTTCCCTCAATGTGCAGGGCAATTGTCCGGCTGAAATAACAACACTGGGACAGAAAAAAAACAGGGACAAGCTGTGTTTGTTTATTCAGCTTCTTTCTCCCCATCTCCTCTCGACAATGCCCTGACACCGTGTCCTGCCGCGCCAGGGCTGCAACCCCAACGAGCTAAATTTATCCCAGCTGGAGCCCTGTTTACAAGCCTTGTCCTGTTTACAGCGTGGTCCATCCTGCCCAGGACCAGGCAGTGGCCATCCCCAGAGCAGGCAGTCTGTGCCTCACCTTCCTCAGCCTCTGCCATGCCCAGGCTGTCTATGGGGTCCCTGGAAAGATGCCCAACATCCCGCACTCCCCATGTGTTTGCACACAGGGCAGCTTGTGGGCTCCTGCCCATCTAGGAGGCAACAGGGAGATGTAGGCTTGCACAGGCTGCTGCTTGTCCAGTAGTGGCCCAGGTGGCCACAGCCTTCTCCAGTGCTGGCCGGTAGCACACCATCACTCAGAAAAACATTTGATGCAAGCTCTGCAATGATGGTGCAGCACATTCCATGAGATACCAGCCAGGGACAAGCATGCTCCAACATGAAAGCATTAATGGAGCTGCAGGTCTCATACAACCATGCGTGGGTGCTCTGCTTCTCATACCTCATGCCAAAGTGGAGGGCCACAGGCTTCAGCTGTCATGCACCCATCCCTGTCTCCCTGATGTGCTCACATGGACTGGGAGGACAGAGATGGCAAGATCTCAGCCCCCTTGTCAAGGTGACAGAACTGGGTGTCACATCAGCAGTCTGAACGGTTGAGTCTTGTGAATAGACATTAAAGCCCTGGGTATGAGATGGAGAGATGCTTGCTGCCAGCACCCTCCTGCACTGATTCCCATCTCTGGTGGAATGCCCTGGCCATGGTCTACCAAGGGGTGATATGTACCTCCTGTGGTCCCGGGCTGCCTCACCCGCAGGACCTGCCTTCAGCAGGGCTGTTGTCAGCATCCAGGCTCTTATTTGCTGTTTAATGAGTCCCTGCTAATGAATCCAAATGTATAAAAGCTTTTCATTAACCCTTTGGCTTTCTGTAAGCATTGGCCACTGGCTTGCAGAGGCTGGGAATCACAAGAGTGGTTTCAGGGGTGACTGCAGACCCTCACCTATGAGCCTGCGTGCTACCTTGTGCCCTGTCACCCTTTCCCTGCCCATGCCTGGTCTCAGTGGCTGCAGAGGGGACATGAGAGCCCTGTGGATGTGAAACAAAAAGGCTGATCCTGGGCTTCCTCAGTCTCCCTCACCAGGGGCAGTGAACAGAGATTCACTTTCATCCCCATGGCAGGGCCATTGCTCAGCAGTGATGGATCCCTCTTTGCACCTGCTCACAGCTGCATGTACTTAGGCTTAATGAGCGAGCAACCTCCTGGCATGCTGACGATGCAGCCCTGTTCCACAGTGTCTTGGTGCAGACTGCTGCCTGCTGTTGCCTCAGGAAGCCTCCTGCTTGAAACCAAGAGTTCTGGATTACATCTGTGGTAAGGGACACCTTATGTGCACATGAAGGGGAAAGAGGGTCTTGCAGAGAGACCCTGACCTGGATTCAGTGGCCAGAGTGGATGAGAGGCACAAATCTCAGTGTGTGACACTACCTCTGTGCAAGAAAGGGTCCAAGAGCAGCTGAGGATGGAGCAAGCAGAAGAGAGAGCTAGCAAAGCTTTCCTGTTGTTCAAGGGGTTTTGAGACAAGTATATTGTCCAGAGCAATGCCCATGGTGGCCCCACTGTGGTGCACCACAGCAGTGTCCATCCACAGATGCCTCCTCATCCCTCACTGCTCACACCTACCTTGCTACTTGCCTCTGGCCTAATTCTGGGTTGGTTTGTACCATGGGTGAGGGGAAGCCTTTCTGCACTGTGTGCCCCAGATCACACTACTTTGTGAAGCAGAAGCTCCAGGGAGAGCAGAAGATGGGTTGTATACCCCAGATAAGCTCCTTGTCCACAGTTCCGGAGGTGGCCTGTGCACGATTGTGAGTGGGGTTTGAGTGTGAAGGCTCAAAGCAGTGCTCCTAAGGAACTCCCATGCTGGGCATTTTTTATCCCCAAAATAATAGCTTGCTCAAGCTCACCAGACCCCTTTCACCCTGAAATACAAACAGAGCTTTTGAGGACTATTTCACTAGTCCAAAAACCACTCCACCCTTCATTCATGTTCATTTGGAGTACAGCAGGGAAGGGCTAATGGAGCAGCTCATCTGCACACAAACACGTACGTGTGTGCTCCTCACACATGCGGCTCCTCATCTCCGGAAGAAGATCTTCTCTTCAGGAAGTCACGGCCCTGATTACTTTGTCTTCCACATTTAAGAACATCCCTAACTGCTCCTTGGATAGCTCAATTAGTAAAGTGAATATATTATATAAAGTCTAAAAGATTAAACTATCATAGGCAGCCCATAATTTCATGAAGAAGTCAGGGGAGCATATCCCTCTTATTAACTCTATAACAAATGTGATGAAAATGTTCAAATAGAATGTTAATGCAATGTTACGTGTAATTTTCCCAGGCGATTTTCTGCTGAAATATTTCTTTATTAATAGTAATTGAGGGTATAAATTATGAATGAGGCGATTTTCTCCTTTCACTGGGAAAGACGTACTAATGGCAATAATTCTTTATAATAATTTTTGGGGGGGAGAATAGGGAGGGAGCTGGGGTGAGGGGTTTAAAGAAAAAAAATCTTTAAAGGGATTGCAAAATATATAGACTAGCAGTGCATGTTTTATGGCAGGGCGCTGTTTTTTACATCCATGTGCCGGGCATCAGTCCTGTGCAGCTCTGTACTGTGTGTGCACTGCGAGGTTCAGGCCTTTGGTGAAGGAGATTTCCTTGCAGCTTCCCTATTCTGTGCTTGTGTAAAGCGTTGCATCAGGAAAGGGGCATCTGAGAGCACTGATGCTGTGGGGCTGCAAATTTGGGGCTTCCCATTTCACCAAGGGAAAGAGAAGCTGTATCCACACTATGAGCTACCGGCGCTTTTGCTTAGTAAGTGAGTATCCAAGGATGAGCAGGTTAGTGGCACAGGCTCTTGCCAATTAAATGCAGACTCTGACACCTTTCCATGCCCCCACCACAACCAAAAGCACTTCCCTGTGCTTGTGTTGGTTTTTTCTGGTTTATATTTTACCAGCAATGCGGCACCCCCATCCAGGGAAACTCATGACAGAGAGTGAGTCTTGGTCCTACAGCCCCTGAAACTTACACAGCCTCGAAGCAAAGGGGAGTGGGTTTGGGGCCTAAACTGGATCCCAAATGCCACCTCTTTGTGGGACACAGCACAGGGGCATGGACACAGCCAGCCTGGGGCCACGCGCTTACACACCACGGACAGGCAGCACCGAGCAGCACAGCTGCTCATGGGGAAACAAAAAGTCCTTTTTGTGATGCCAGAATGAAAGAGGCATTTTACAAGGATTTCAGAGCTTGCTCTCCTTCAGGTTTGTATGTTTTCTTCAGCAGACCAAATGACTTCAAAATTTTTCCACTCAATTAAAAATAATGCTGGTGTAAGTGTAATTCTCAGCCCCTTCTTCCTGCACACATCTCCCTTCTCACAGAAAGATAGAGGGGAAAGAAAAGATGGTATCCCTTAAATTTTCATTGCACTTCAATCGGCTGAAAAAAGAAAAAAAATCCTCTCATTTAAAACTTTTACACCAAAGAATCCACTTTCCTCTTCTTTTATTTAAATCTTTTCTCAGGGAGGAAACTTTCTGAACAAGCTCTAGTCTACAACAAGCATAAGGAAAAAGACCTCCTGACCACAGGTCTTTGCCATGCAAACTAAAGAGCATCCTGTTAGCTGCTTAAGAAACCTAAAAAGCAGCTCTGGTAATGGCTTGCACTGAGGGTAGGCAGCATGTGCTGGTACCCAGTCAGGGGCAGAGGTCTTGAGCATCCATGTGCAAAGGATGCAGATGATACCTACATGGGTGCAGATGCGCTTGGGAGTGGGTAGCTTTGATTTTCCCTGGGGGCAGCTCTTCTATCCCCTATTTCCACTGGAGGAACCCCTCTGCTTAGGCTCTCCCCAAGCATTCCACTGGCAGAAGAAGCAGAGCTGGTCCTTCTGGCAGCTGAGCTGTACTACCCCATCTCTTTCCTTCTCTGGAGGCACTGACCTCTCAGGCCCTGCCCACGGCTTACCCCACACCGGCAGGCTGTGCGAGAGGCTGCAGGAAAGCTGACAAAATCAGTGTGATCCATCACCGACCCTCCTCAAAATTAGGTTAATAATTTATGATGTTAAATGGGACAGTTAATAGCTGGGCCAGATGATTCCTCAGCTAATCTAGAGCACGGGCTGAGCTGCAACGAGTCCTCTGAGAGTTCATTACACTCCCCAGCCCTCGGCGCTAGTGCTTTTGGCTCTGCCGATACCTACAGGAGGCTGTGGCTGGTGCCGCTGGCAACGCGCCTAAGACTTGCCCCTCATCAATTAAGAGAAATAAGGAAATCGACAGGAAAATTAATTTCCAAAGAGACAATGCCTCTGACACCTGCACTGCCCTCAGAAAGCCGGGGGGTTATCTGGGAAGCCGCCTGCCTGGGCAGGAGGTTGTGTCTGCTCGCGTGCTTAGCCAGGTCAGGCTGCTTTCCTTGGGGCTGGGAGGGGTGTAAGCGGCTGAACAGAAGATGCTTTTGCTCCTGGGTCAGCCCTAAGCAGGCTCCTTATGAGGAGGTGCCCAGCCACAACTGGGAGGAGACCTGCCTGCTGCTTAAAGCCTGCCAGCATCCCTCCCTCCAGCATGGGGCAGCTCACTGGCAGCAAGGATTTACAGCCTGACTGTGCACATTCACAAAGATACCTCACAAGCAAAGGGTCAGGATGAGAAGGTCTTTTTCATCAAAGAGACAGAGCAGGGTCAGCTACATCAGGGATGAGGCACTGCCAGAGTGCTCCCCAGAGCCAGCCCTCGTCCCAGAGCACAGCCACTTGCCTGTCTATCCCTCTAACCTCCCCAGTTCTTGTCCCACCTTTCACTGGCAGATCAGATCAAGCCCGGTGCTGGACTCACCTCCCCTCACCCAGACTGCAGCACCTCCCAGTGACCTAAGCCCTCCCATTTCCCCAGCCCTTTCTGTTTCCTCCTGAGTCCAAGCAGCATCCCAGGGAGCAGGACTGGCTGATCCCAACTGCACATGGAGGCAGCTTCTTTGCTCTGGTGTCTCACTGGAGGATGCTACAAAGCAATGCCAGCCTTAGGCAAACCACAGTCACTCTCCTCTCCAGAAGAGCTAGTGATAGGCACCCTAAAGAGTGCTCCTGCTACTTTACAAATGAAGAAACTAAGGCACACCAACTCTATGTGATCACCCCAATATCAGCAGCAATATCAGGTGAAGGAAGGAATTTCTCTACCAGCCTAAGGTTCATGACCTCCTAAGGGGTGTCCATGCCCTGCCCTTAGTGGGAGCTTGAGACAGACCCTATGGGCGAAATGTGACTGGCTTGGGCTACAAGCATAGGCTGCTGCAGCCAGATGTGCACTGATGACTCGTGCAGATGTTGGCCCTGCAGTATGTCTGGGCAGTAATTCCCCTTCTCCCTTCCACATTCCTGCTCTACCAAATTCAAACCATGCACAGTGCAGGGGGGATTACCTGCAATTACAGTTTTCACACGTTGGGGCTGGTTTCACGTGGCTGGAGAAGGGAGGGAGAGTGGCAAGAGGTAAGGGCATCCATATGGTGGGCTTCTGCAGCCATTCCCCCTGCCTGCCTTAGAGGCAGCTGGTGCTGTCTCGCCTTTCCAGCCCCCTCCCCTCCTCTGAAGCCCCTTTCCAGGTGGGAAGACCAGGAGGGGCCCGTGAAGGCAGGGGGGAGCCCCAGCTTGAGGCTGGCGGCAGGACCAGTCTTCCTTCCAGCTCATGCCCAAGTACATAAGGGAGAAATGACAATTAGGGGGACAACAAATGAGGCTGCTGGCCCCTGGGGGGGGGCACACGTGCAGTAACTTGAGGCTGAGGCGGAAATAGCTCCAGTTGACCCACTTAGAAAATCATCATTACTGTAGAATTTATGGCTGACATGAGCTTGTCTGATAGATATGACTATTTAAAGGCAGCCAAAGCCTCCATTTATAACAATGTGAGGGAAGGGGGGTGAAGGGAGATGGGTCAGGTTTGAAGATCAAAGGGGCACCTAAGGAAGGAAAGAGGAGCATGTCTACTCTGGCAGCAGGGAGGAAGGGATGGTGGGTTCAGTTAGGGAAAGGGCTGGTGTGGTGGGGCTGTGCCCCATGGCAGGGGAGCAGCCCTGTGCCATGGGTCTGCTGTCCTGGACCCCTGAGACCACAGCATCCTCTGTGGCCCTGCTAGCTGCTCCTGCCTTGGGGGCTGATAAAGTGCTTCTAAGTGACACCTGGCACACAGGTGAGCCCTTCTATATTCAGCACCTTCCAGGCAGCAGTGGGCATGGCACTATTACCCACTCAGGCTGTGCTGCAGTATTTGCCAGGAGTGTGCTTTTAATTAGATGTGAAGGAGAAGGCAATTGCTGAGGCTGGGAACAAAGGGAAAGCAGTGGCAGGTTTAGAGAACAACAAGCAAACACCTGCAATATTCGAAATTTCTTTCTTCCTTTACTTGAAGGTCAGAAAATGACTCCTGGGAATGATGTGCCATTGCTGAACCCAGCCCCTTAGCCATCCTCCTTGCCTGCACATCCCTCAGGCCTTTACGAAGAGAATACTGCAATCACTCAGTGGCTTGTTGGAGGAGCACCACATCCTAACAGCAAGGCCAGGAAGAAGACCTACTTGCCCATTCCTTGGGCCAGGCTGTCTCTCACTGGCCAGCCTTCATCTCTGATCAAACAGAAATGCTGCAAGAGTGCTGAAGGCTGGGCCTCGGGTACACTCAGCCTGGCTGGAGACACACGGCATGTCCCAGCACGTCCCTGTGCCACAGTTCCCTATGGATGCATGAGAGAATACTTCACCCAGTGGCAAGCATGCTGGAAAGGAGCACGGAGATACGAATGGGCTCTCCACCAAGGCATTCCCTTGGAGGGAGGGCTGATGGATGCAGAGCAGCAGGCTGCAGTGCAGCACTTGATGCCATCCAAAGCAGGGAGCAGCACCCGGAGAGCACCCTGCCCAGGGGCAGCATGGAGCCAGTCACCAGTGTCCTTGTCCCAGGCTCTCCTTCCCAATCTGGCTGCTCCCTGTCCTTTGGGGATGGTGGCGGCTCCTCACCTGATTGAATTTCCAGGCCATCACTCGCTTTCCCTGCAGCTGCGAGGCACGATCGCCCTCCCGGCAACCCCACACTCACCCCGCGGAAGGAGGGGCTAATTCAGTTAGCCCAGTGGCATTAGCTGCTGTGAAGAATAACCCGCCAACAAGGCCCTGCGAGCCTGACACAATATTAAAGACCCCACTGCCCTCACTTGGGGCAGATTAAGCTGGGCTCATTGCTTTAATGCTGCACTCCTCAGCCGGGCTCCCTCCAAGGCTCTGCACCTTAACTGTATTACCCCAGCACCGATGTGCTTGACCTGCCAATATTGCTCCCACTGATAATTCACCTCCCAAGAAACTTTGCCTTTTTGACCTCCTGCCAGAGCAAGCTCTAACCCCATGGAGCAGGGCTACCCCTGCATCCCACCACTCATGGGGGCTGCCAGTCACTGTCCGCTGCTCCTTGCTCGCCTTCTCACAGCATCCCATCCTTCCAGGGGTCTTCTTCAGCCAAGCTCAGGCAACTCGCCTCTGCAAAATGGCTACTTGGGTGATCCCAGCATCCCAGTCATTATCAATGACTGCACTGATATGCGCAGTGAGTACGTGGGATGGGATGGGAGCATGTGTGTGTGCAGAGGATGGAGAATGTTATTTAAAGCACCAAGGATGTGCAGGAAATCCCAGCTCGCTAACCTCATCTGGGGTACCAAGGCGCTCTCGGTAGCAGCATGAAGAGATGCACAGAGGGAGCCTTGGGTCCATCCTGCTCCCAGGGATACACATCTCATCTGACCCAGGGAAGCAATCAAGAAAAACACTTGAATACCAGCTCAGGCAGAGCCTGGGCTCCAAGGGAAACTCAACAGAGCAGCGTGGGAGCAAGAAGCAGGGTCATCCCTCACTGCTGCCGGGCATAGGCAGTGCCAACACCATCTTATCCTGGCAGCAGCCACTACCTCCTCTCAAGCTGTCAGCAGCTGTCCTGCGCCTCTACCCCTGCTTCATCCCATGGCCTGTGAGCCATACAGGGAGCAGTCCTTGAGGTGCTTTTTGCTAGGGCTGCTGGCTCACACAGCCTTTGTTTATGAAACACCACCACCAGCATCTTTCCCACTTGGTCAAAACCAGAAGGCTGTTGTATCCTGTAAAACTCCAGAATGAAACTTTCAAACATGGAAAAGTCACTTTTTCTGAGCAAAATGTCACTTTTTCTGAGCAAAAGTAACAGTCTGAGTTAGCCAACCTATTCCCTTCTGCCTTCCTCACCAGAAAATCAAAGTAATCTACACTGATCTTTTCTTCTTACTTTCATTGTTGGCCAAACTGAAAGGAGTTTGAGCACCTCTGCTGCCTGCCCTTCCAGGTTGCTGGATGCTGACAGCTCTGCCTCGTCTCCTTGGAGAGGAGCAGGTTTGCAAGTAAATTCTAGCTCCAGCTCTAGACCTAGAACAAGGCACTGGCTTGCCACATCTGCTCCCTTGCCTTTGCATGGGTGATATTTATACTTGCACTACATAGTTAGCTCTTGGGTAGCGTATATGATGTTGGAAAACTAGTTATATATGTTCACACAACTAATGCGTGCTAGTTATAATGTGTATTAGTTATGTAAAAGTAGCTCGTCCCATAAAGGTTGTGCTGCCTGTGAAGAGGCTGCCATTGCTCCTCTAGGGACCAGGCACTGCTCACAACAAACAAGCCTCATTTTGGACACGTTTTGCTTCCTTATTTTCTGATTTCACTGTTCAAAGGTGTGTTTCTTGTTTTTGAAGAAGCAAAACTAGAAAAAGGAACGAACCTAAACTTCCACCCAAAACTCAGACCACAAGTCTTGGTGTTTGTCTTAATATTAAAAACTTGGTGAAGCTGTGTTTGATGCGGGTGCAGGAAGCAGAGAGCCCACACGAAAGGGGTGTCACAGAGCAGTTGTGAAGCCGTGTGGTTTGGCAGCTGTCAGGACAGAAGGGCTCTATTTTGGACTTTGCCATCAATTCAAAGGGTCCTGTGACCCTGGGGAAGGCACAGCACCTCTCCTTGTCACTGAGCCTCTCTGCCCCGCTCTGGGTGCATGGGAGCACCGGCCAGTGTGGGAATTTGCTGCTGCCTCTTACCTAGGGCAGAAGGAGCTCCCACCTTCACACCATGAACCACCACCCAGCAAAATCCTGTGCAGTTTTCCATACTGAATTTACCGGCTGGATCTGCTGGAAACTGCGCTTGTCTCAGCTGGTCAGCCCACAACATGGCTGAACCTGGGATCTGTCCTAGCCTGATGCAACTGCCAAGCTGGGCAAAAACAGAGGCAGAAAGATTTCAGATATCACTGCCCACATGAAGCCTATAGACAGGGGCAGAGGTGGGACATGTAACTACGCAGGAAATACAAAGACTTATTCCTCCTTCTGTACTCCTGGAAAGGATTGCTTCGCTTGCCCATACATATACTGCCCACCAGGGACTCAGTCCTGTTCCTACTTACGCCGGGTGTGATGTGGCTGAGAGCGGAGGAGATCTGCACCACTGGAAGCAGGAGCAGACCCTGCCCTTGACGTGCAGCCAAGCAAGAGCTGGAAACAAGGAAGGGTGGATGGCTTTTACAAGCCTTTCTTAAAAAAGGTAGACAGTGTCAGGGTAGAGTCAGGCCCCAAATTTAAGCTTGGGCAAAGCAGCAGGAACCGTTCCCCATTTTGCAGTTAGCACGCTTGGGAAGCGAGTGGGAAATGGTTGATGTGAATACTTTTTGCTAACAGAGTTTATTTGTCTAAGTGCAGTGCCTTAGCACTGAGGCTGCTGCTCAGTGGAACCTGAGCTAACCTCATACCACTGTGCCCATCCCAAACTCCAGCACCATCCCTGTGTGTGCCCATGGCATCCCCTCTGCTCTTTCACTCACTGGTCCAGAAAGTGACTGGCCAAGCCAGTATCACCAGCACAAAGGGGAGCCACCTGTCCTGTTGTGGGCACAGGGGGCACCTACAGCACCACCAGGCAGGAGCCATGGGACACTGGGCCTTCTGCTTCTCACCCTTCTGATGCGACCCCTCCCATTAGGGGAAGATTTAAGGTGCTCTTATATCTCCCTGTGGTAAATGGGCTCATAAAAGTGACAGAAAGACGTTCATATGGATGCTTGTTAAAATTTTATTACTAATCACCACCAAAGTTAGCTGCTATATTTAACCCAGGTTGGGGGAAAGAGGGGAGGGGGCACTGCCTGGGCAGGATAGAGAAATCAAGATTGGAAAGTGAAGACAGGGTGACAAGTGGCCCTGACACAGCCCATGGATACAGGCAGGCGCCTGCTGCAGCAGTTGTAAATAAAACCCCCAAAGCCTTCTCCCTCCACTTGTCAGCAGCAGCCACAACCCTTTTACAAGCCTAACCCAAGAGCAGAGCTAGTTTGTGGTGGAGCACAAGGCTACAGATCAAAGAGACCTCAGCTGAACTCCTACCTCCATCACAGCCTCCTGAAGCAGCCCTGGGCTCTTCCTTGTGTAAAAGCTCCTCCTGTGCAAAGCGGATGAGAATGGGGATTTAACAAGACAGCCAGCTCTCCAGGCTGGGAATTCTCTCACCATGTGTCAGCACCTGGCAGTCCTGGGATGAGGGAGGCCCCTCCACTGGGGCTGCAAGGACACACAGTTAAGCTTCCTTTCCTGCTTAAGTCAGATCTTGTCTTTGAAGGGAGAGGAGAGAGAGGAAAGCCCAAGGATGCCAACTATGTTCACAAAGTGGAAAGTTCAGCAATTGCAAAGGCATCACAGGGAACTTTCAGACTTGTCCTTTCTGAAGCATCACTGGGAAGGGACCAGTGATGAGTTCTGCTCTCCCCAGGGTGATAGATGAGGAATAAGGTAGGGTGGTGAAAAACATAGCTCCTGTGCATGGCGCAGGCTCAGCTAGCTATCCCTGCTAGACCCACAAGTTGCGGTCACCTCCCCAGAACAGAAGCTCAAGAGAAGGATGGTCCAGATGGCCATGAAGACTGGCCCAGAATACCAAGAAGATGGTCATCTGTCCTGTTATGTTAGTAGCATACACACAGTTATGCCCCACTATGTGTGTGGCTGCAGGCTGCGGCAACTGGAGCAGGGACCACCCTCCTGTGTCAGCATGATGCACCAAGCAGAGGGGACCTGCTCTGACCAGATGCTTACAAAGTATCCTTCTGCAGGGGGATGATGAAAAAGCCACCATGAATTTTCTGGTGTCTGTCCAGTGCTTGGAACAGTAGGGAAATATTTGATAGATGCAACAAAGAAGGGAACAGAGGGAGAAAAGTCTCATAGTGAAAATAAACAGCTTTGAGTATCAACTAAATTTTGTAATGGCATCCAAGTGACTACAGGTTTCCGGGGCATGAAAGACAAACTACTGCTTGGAAGACCTCAGCTGCCACTACACCTGCCAGATGGTACTGCAGAGGGGAACAGGACAGGGAAACATGCTCCTCTCTGAGGATGCTCTCAGGAACCTCCCTGGTACTCCCCATCAGCATCTCCTGGCAGCTTTATGGCACCCCGATGTGTTTTTGGCAGGTCCCAACATCTCCACCTGCCCTCATACTCACAGCATCCCCCAGACCAATGCCCCTTTGGTTTCCCATCACATCACTACTTCCTAGGTATCTTGTTCCTGGCACTCTACGGGAGCTGCTGTCTGTCAGTCCTCACATCCATCTTCGGGGCCTCTATAAATCTCCAAGAGGCCTCTTTGCTCCCTATATATCTATCTAATTAATGTTAGTATAAGTAAAGCACAGCCTTTTCCCCTTAATAAGCAGAGTGCTGACTTTATTACAGGTCTTTTTTTCTTTTTTTTTTTCTCTCTTCTTGCTTCAGTGCTTTAAATCATGCTCAGGAAAGCGCTTACGAAGGAAAGGCTGAGCATCACATCTCACCGAGCCTTTGCCCCAGCATGGCTGGGGAGGGCCGTGGGGACCAGGGGGGCAGAGGGCAGTGGGAGGAAATTGGACAGGATGTGTTCGGAGAGATGCCAAGAGTGCTGCGCTGCCAGGTTAGCTGGGGTCAGGGGAGAAGTCAAAGGCCACCGATGTGTTGTCTGGCTGAAGGCAGAGTCCAAGCAAAACAAGGTGTTAAATGTCTGCTAATTAGAAGTGTCAAAACAGGACTGGAAAGGCAGACATGGCTGGGGAGGGCCTGGAAACGTGATAAGCAGGGCTCGGTGGAGAGAGACCTGGAATCCTGCAGCTCCGGACCACACTGCAGGTGAGAGCGGGAAAGCCCCTGCAGTGCATTTGAGCTTCCCTGACATGTTTTTGTCCAGAGATCCCAAATGTGAAATGTAAAGGAAACGGGCTCAGAGGACAAGATCTGTCCTGTGTTCCTACAAATCCTTAGGATTGTAAGAAGCAGAGAAGAAAATTTTGTAAATGTGCTATTTCTGTCTTTGATGCTAGCCTTCTGCCACTCAGTTTCGTGCTCTGTCGCATAGAAAGTGCTTTTTCTCCCTTCCTGCATCTCACACACTGACATCAGGCTGCCTTGAGCTGGGTGCACCCAGCTCTGCCTGCCTCTGAGCACCTGGAGATACTGCATGTAACAATGCAGAAGAAAAGCCCATACAGCTCATAGTCTCCTGAGGTTGCACAACAAATTACTGGTGGAGAAACAATGGAGGAAGACCTGGCCTGCAGGCTGGGCTTGGCTCAGCACTGCATGACTCTCCAGCCCTTTGCCACTTCCTTCTCTTTGTGCATTATACGGATGCAGCATCCAACACACTCACAGAGTGTGCCACAAGCACCCCACTGCAAAGAAGAGTGGAGAGGCAGTTGGAAGGGACACTGCATACACTGCTCACTCTCCCTGTGCCCAACCACACCTCATGCATATGAGAGCATGCGCCATCAGATCCTTCTCAGCCAAAGAAACACACCTGGCCTCCCGAAACCTGGGCATTGGGAAGTAGTACCTTACTTCTTCCTACTGCTACACCAAGCCACAATCTGGTCACCCTCCAATCCAGCACCAGAGTCAGAGGGCTGCCCTGAAAGGGTTAATGCTCCCTCTGCCCTGGGTGCTGGGGTGAAAGGGTTACCTGTGTTGTGCTCGGATTCTTTGGCTGTAATGTGATTTCTTGGCTCTCACGTATATATTTATGCAGTTTTGTCCACGCTCCCGTGACTCCCCCCACGCAGTGGCTATTGATCAGGTTAATGGAAGGGATCCGATTGCACATGCTCTGACGTGCTCCCACTTGGCCCTGCCAACTCTGGCCTAGCCAATTGATGCTGTGGTGCCCCCGAAAATTTCCCCTAATCTGATTTGAAGATGTGTTATCACTTAATAAAATCCACACTTGCCCTTCCTCTTCCCCCTCTACTGAAATGCATTTGCACTCTGGCTCCCAGGACAGCTCCTGCCATGCCCCTGCATCCTGCCTGCCTCTGGGAGAGGGACCATGGAGCAGCCAGGGACTGAAAATGCCCTAAGTGGATAAGGAAGGGATGGAGAAGATGTCTATCCTTTTCTGGCAATCAGCACTGCCCCGCAGTGCCAGGGGACATGCATGGTGACATGGGCCCGTGTGTGAGGAATACCTGCTCCCTGCTCTTGCTCAGAATGCGGTGGCAGTGAAAAATGGAAATGAAAAATGTTTCTCTTGAAAATACGGTGGAAAACGCCATCAGTTTTCTGCAGCCTGTCAACACACATTCCCATGGTCTTTGGAAAACAATTCACAACAGCATATAAAAACACCAAGGGTATTTGTTGTGTGAATGGGTATCTGTTTTCTCATCAGCTCATGCAGCAGTGACAAGAGGGAAGTCCTAGGTAGTTGGGGCAAAATGCCAGCAGGGTTTAAATGAGATACTCCCTGTCACTGTGGCTTCTCCAGGGAAGTTTGTTCCTCCAAGAAAAGCAAGGTCAGAGGTTCCTGTACTCCAACCAGACTAATTCTTTGTCTCTTCCTAGCCCAACAGAAGATTTTGGTGCTCCACACACCTCCGCTACCTCAGCTGCACACCTGTTTCATGGGAGGGGACACAAAGATACAGAGGGCTCAAAGCTCCTGAGCTGTCAGGCTGGCCGCAAATGGGAATAAGTTCATCTCTTCCCATCCTTCTCAAATGCAGGGAGGATGATAGTGCAGTATGCACACCCCAGAGGTGGCAACTTCTAAAGCCCCAGCCCTAAAAGACGGGGGTCTCCTCCCACAGCAGAGCAAGAATCTGTGCACACAGGGAGCCACAGCTGCCTGGGGACCCAAGGACAGGCATGTGCCAGTATCAAGCTCAGGCTGAGCTCTGCAGATCAATGGCATGTGGGGCTGCTCCCTGGGGCCCGAAACTCAACGCTGAGGTTCAATAATTCAGGGGGAGAGCTATCAATGGCTTCTCAGCTCTTCAGAGAGGAAAGCAAATTGAAAGGCTTGTCAGGAGTCAAAACAGAACAGGGCAAAGCTGAGCTGAATGTCATAGAGATTAAACAGGCAGAAAACCAAGGGGATGGGGATGGGGATGGGGCAGGATAAATGGGATGGGCGCTGCTTTTTATGGTTCATTCTGGCAAATATAAGAAGAGCAGGACTGTGACAGAGCAGGGCACTTTCATAGCAACATAGGCATTAGCAACAGCTCTCTGACAGAGGATTTCAGCAGCTCTGGCTGCTTAGGCTAAGGTGGCATGAGTCTTCCAGAAGCTTAGGCACTGGGTCCCGGAGCACCTATGTGGTGTGACTTTCCTGCCGCTACGCTATTGCGGTCAGGGGCCAGGGTAGACGGGGCCTCATGCCAGAGCAGTGTGTCCTATATGGTGTGCCACATGGGGAGAAGGATAGGACCAGTCCTGCAGTGGAAGAGTACAAAATAACTCTTCCAATCGCAGGCGGGACACTGCACCAACAGTGGATGATAAATAATGGTGATATTTCAATAGACACAGGTATGATAATGAATAGCTATCCTTCTTTTGCAAAGATCACTTGTAGAATTAAATATTTATAAATGATATTTAGACTCCCAGTCCTGTAAAATGCCTTTTTTACACAGATAATATATGTTGACTTGTTGGAGAACCAAACCAGTTTGATATGATTAAATACAGAGCCGAGTGACATGATTCATGCCCTTTCTTCACCGCTTGCCAGCCTGTAGCACACGCAAGATTCTCTCAATACATTTCTACAGACATTCACTTAAAATAAGTAAATCCATAAGCATCCCAGCTGCAAAATACATTGAAATCCCCCCAATACCCCAAATACCTCTATCAACTTTGTAGTGTCTGGCTGCTAAGACAAAGTATTTTGCACCACACCAGGCAGCTTGTTTTATGGACAGGGTTTAATTTGTGCTTTTCATGAGACTTACATCCAGCTCTGGTATCTGACCCTGCAGACGCTCATGTGGGGAATGAGGGGCTGAACTGGCAAAGACGAAGGTGAGCAGGGATACAGATCTATCCCCTCTCTCATTCTCCCTTCTCACAGCACTTTGGTACCATGGTCAAACATGTTGTGCTTGAATGATCATTGTGTTTAAGAGGGATGTGACCAGGGGTGTGTCACCAGAGCCTGTGCTGGTTTCACATCTTGAAAGTACTTTCCATGGCACCAGAGGCTAAAAAACAAATGCAGAAAGAGGCAGAAGAAAGAGGAAGAAACAGACAAACTGGTGGGCTGTGCCCAGGGACACCTGTCTCACAAAGCTCACCCAGACCTCAGCTTGATCACAGCGTGGAGCCTTCATTCTGCAGTCTCACATGTATGAGGAAGAGAAAACTGTACATTTTACAGACAGGAGGTGAAATAGCTAGCTCAAGGTTTCAGAAGATAATGGAGGAGCTGGAAGGGGCACTGGAAGGCTGACTGTAGCACTGGAGTAGGGCTCCTGCACCCGCATGGGGCAATGCTGGCTCAGGAGAGGTGAGGCAGAGATCAGGGGAAATGGGAGAGCATCCCAAGCCAGTTCATAAAAATGACAAAGCTGAACTTTGCCTCACAATGTCTAGAGAGGCCAGTGGGGCTGTCAAATCAACCTTGAGGCTGCCTGCAAACCATCATGAGTTCAGGCACATGGAAGAGTCCTGAGCAGTTGTCACCCCCACCACATCCTACAATGGACCCAGCTTCATCTCACAACTAGCCAGGCATTTTCATTCTCTTTATTCCCTCCTCGGAGGCTGTTCAGAGAGTCTCTGCTTGCAGAGCCAGGAAATTCCTGCTTCGACACATAACCTTAGATATAACCAGCACCCATTTACACCACACAGCTCTTCTTGTACCAGCATTCGCCCCTGCCCTAACAGCTTTAGGGCTGATGCAAGGATCCTGGGAGCTGTCTCCACACCAAGAAGCAGGGCTGGTTTCTAGCCCTCAGAGCCCACAGTCGGACTTGTTAAACAGCACAGGCAGCACTATTGGAAGGAGAAGTTTCCATTAATTTGCAGGTGCTGGGGGGAAGGGGGAGAAGGAGAGTCCAGGTGCTTTCTGGACGCTGCCCCCAGCGATCTCCCCCTTGGTCCATTCCCATTGTTTCACAGCTGTCCCATGCGGCCCTGCCAAAGGGGATAATAGGCTCAGGAACAGGCTGAATGACAGCAGACACCTTATAAAATGCCTTGCAGAGCGGGCCTGGCGCCTTGCTGCAAGCAGTGCACATGCCCACAGCCCAACCGGGCTTCGCAGGTAGCGAAGGGGGAGGCTCACATCAAAGGCTCTGGGTTTGCAAGGCTCGGGACGCGGGAGGGCGTGAATTATAGACTTTGATGTCTGAGCAGCGGCAGAGGAATCGGCGTGAAGATCGTTTATAAATTGCTATTTATGGTCTCCACTAAGTGCCAGGCAGGCCTTTAAAGCAAGGGATCAGGTTTAACTGAGGGCCACTGCAGAGCGTGGCTGCTGGAGGCCAGGCCAGGGCTCGGGCTGGGCTTCACATGGGCAGGATGGTTTTTAGATGCTCTCCATTCCAGAGAGACAAGCTCAATGTGAGATATTCCCAGTAAATTTCCCCAAGGCACTGGTCAGGACCCAGTCTTAGGGAGCCCCAGCATGGGAAGCTGGCGGTGTTTGCGGGCCACGAGAGCAGTAGATCTCAGAGAGGCAGCCCTATGCCACAGGACAGTGGGTTTTGGAGCTCACACAGGGCTGATCCGAGTCACTGCTAAGAGGAAAAGAGGCAAAGAGGGAATCTCAGCATTCTGCCTCTGCTCCTAAGGGGTCTTCTGTCTTTGCCTTGCTGCCAACTCTATTGCCTGATGCAGTATGTGATAAAAAACAAGCCTGGGTACAGTTGATTTTCTTCCATTGGCTAAGTCCATGCCACCAGGCTCCAGCTGCCATTTTCCTCTTGGAATAAGGTTGGGGTCACTCTGCAGCAGTGGAAGGGGTAGCGCTCAGCCATTCTGCCACTTGGGCGCAATGTCACCTCTGTCCATGGTTATCAGTTGGGTCCTACCACACACTGACAAGAGTATTCGTCTCTTTCTGATGGAAGGACAAATGCATGATGCTGCTTAGAGCTCATCTTGGTGTGCAGAGGCTAAGACATACCTCAAGGTTGTAGGTTAAAACCTCTGAATCCTGCGAATGTAAACCACTCAGATTCAAATCCACTGATCTGGAATTTTCCTGCACACCCCCCCCCCCCCCCCGAAACTGAGACCGGACTCAAGAAACACCCGCTTTTGTGTTCTTTGACCTGAGAACAACCAGCTGGGTGGAGTTTCCAAGCATGTGGTTTGGCTCCAGCCCCTTTGGCCAGAGGTCAATGGGCAGTGGAACCCCAGAGGAGCTGCAGCATGGAGCATGCCTTGCCCAGGCTTGGCACACTCCTGGTGAACCCCACAAGATGCAGTACCCCACAGTGTTTCCAAAGGCATCAGTGTGCTCACCAAGGTGGCTGTCCTCCTTGTCCCTCTCTTCATCCCAGCTGGAAATACACATTGCCATAATGTCCTGGGTTCAGCAGTAGCAGTCACGTTTTTCCTTTGTGTTAACTGGTGCAGTGCTGTGTTTTGACTTCCAGCCTGAGAACAGTGTTGGTGAAGCCGATGTTTTCGGTTGTTGCTAAGTGATGTTTACCCTGACCAAGGACTTTGTGAGGCTCATGCTCTGCCAGGGAGGAGGGGAAGCTGTGAGGAAGCAGAGATGGGGTGCCTGACCCAGGCGAGCCAAGGAGGTATTCCATACCACAGCACGTCATGCCCGGGGTGGGGGGTAACTGGGAGTTACCCGGAAGGACACGGGCTTCCGGGTGGGACTCGTTTCTTGGCCGGTGGTATCGTATTCTCTTCCCTTGTTATTTTCCCTTATCATTGTTGTAGTTGATAGTAGCAGTGGTGATTTGTGTTGTACATTGGCTGCTGGACTGTTCTTGTCTCAACCCGTAGGAGTTGCACTCTTTCGATCCTCCTCCCCGTTCCTCCGGGAGCGGGGAAGCGGAGAGCCCCGGTGGGTTGGGGGACACAGACCTCGATTGTTGTCAGCTCGGCACCACTCACTGGGAGTGAGTGAACAAGTTACCTGACTGGGTTTAAACCACGACAGTCACACAATGAAGGAGGGTTATGTGAATACAAAGAAACACACCTGGGAATGCCATGTGCCACTCCTACACCTGAGCATCCCTCGCCTAACACGCGCTGTCCTCTCTATCCTGACACTATTTCTTTGCCTCCAGCAGTGTTTGCAGTTTCCCTCATTGTGGTATCACTACAAATTCCTCCACGTGGCCTTCATGTCTTCTTCAGCATCATCAACACAGACACTGCCTTAGGCCAGGCATAACACCAGCCACTGCCTTTTTCCCTGAAGAGATGCCATCCAAACTGTAATCTGTGAGCTGATCTGATTTACTATCCATCAGGCAGTTCTGAAGCCACCAGCTGTATGGCTTCAGGATGCACAAGGATCCTGGCCCACACACTCATTGCTGCTCAAGCAGCACAAAAGGCTGTCGCTAACAGAACTGCATCTTGACCATATCTTCAACTCACATCCAGCAGCTGCACCAAACTTTTTGAATGCAGCTGCTATGCTTTGGAAGTTGAGACAGACCATGCTAGGTTTTCCAATGAATTACAAACCCCAAATACAATTTGGCCTCCCAAATCAGTAGACATGTTCACACTAATAAATCAGGAGCAGACAGACAGACTTTCCCATTGTCCTTTCCTTGCCTTACAGCCCCCAGCAGTAGCGGCACTCAGCAGGCCTGGTTCTGCCCTTGCACATGCACATGTAAACTGTAGGTAAGCATATATTTCTCCTTGCTCCAGCCACCCTCCAGGACTCAAGCAGGACAGGGAGCCCTCCATCCCAGCCCAAACTGATCCCTTCTCAGACACAGTCAGTTTTATGTCCAGAAATATTTATATACTTTGCACAACCATTGTTTGCAGAATCTCTCTTGGTGGCTTCCACACTTCGCGGCAGCCCCTGTTTGAAGTCAGACCAGATGGGAGCCTGGACCAAGGATAAATAAACCAATCAAATCTGAGAAAACAAGCCCCCATCCCTCCTGCCTCCTCCTTGGACCAGTGTGAAGATCCAGCCTGGGAGAGGGGGGCAGGCTGCTCTCTGATGCTCGAACTGCTCCCTCTGTCCACCCTTGAAGTCCCTTCCTCCGGGCAGAGTTTGGTATGTGCTGTTTGCAGGGGGCTTGTTTTTCTAACATGGTGAACACATGCTCTCTCCCGAGAATCATTTATTTTACATCAGAGATCCTGGGGCTCCTGACCCAGCGTTTTGCAAGATGGTTTTGTACTTTCCCCCATGAGGAAGGAAGACACATTTCTCCAGCTACCACTGCAAGAACGGCAGGTCCCGGATGTGTCCACAGACCAGGCTCTCCCCCATTTCCCTCTCAAGACAGAGGTTAAAAATGACACACTGAGGTCAGAGAATACTCCAAGGGGCTCCATAAAGTTCTGCCAGGAAGAAAATCCTGTTTCTTTTGCTGTTAACAGTCTTCTGCTTGTGGACCACCAGCAGATCAGGTGAGCAAGGAAAGATGGACACTGGTTACACAGTGACTGAAGAGGCATCTTACTAAACTATCCACTATTTTGACTGTACCTCAACATTGCGAGACTCAAAGGAAGGCACAGAAAAGCCCTATGAACATCTGCCTGTCATCAAGGTCTCCTCAGAGCCGCTGAAAACCAGCATTGCAATTAAAACAGCCCAAAGTCAGACCCACCTTCAGTCCCATCAGCAGACCTGGCTGCTGCTGTGACATGCAGTGACTTGCTCTGCCCTTAGCACTGGCCCGTCAACATTGCATGTGGCTGGAGCTGCTGCCTTGCAGCACAGGGCACAGGACAGTCAGCCCTCCTCTTCTCTTTGGCCTCCTGCACGTGGAGTCCAGCACCCACCTTCCTCCCGCTGCAGAGGAAAGGATGGCGATGGAGAGCAATGCATCTTTGCGAAACCTGAGCCGTTAACACGCAGCTCCTCTGATGTGGGCAGCTTGTGCTTTACAGCATTAGAGGAGCAACATTTCATGGAAAATTCAATAAATACCCCTGTACAGCCAGACATCTGTAAACAAAGGCTTCCAAATTCAATCAGGCTGTGGGCTCAGAGCAGCATTTATAGGCTACAGCATGGAATATTATATAGGAAAGCTAAAAGCAGGGGGAGGGGGCAGATTCCTGGAAAATGAAAGATCTTACAGCTCTCCGTTACCCCAGTACAGAATAACTATGTCTGTGCCTTGCCACTGTGCCCCTTCTTGAGTGGCTGGGGCAGCCTTGCCATTCCCAGTCTTCCAGCCCCTACATCAATCTGTACTGAGCTCTCTCCTAGCACAGTAAAAAATCCAGCAAGACAAGCAGGGCAATGCTGATGTGTCCAACAGCTGACAGCCACACTGTGTGCTGGTGCACATCCCCAGCACCAGCCATACCTGGAGGGTGAATTTTGGGAGGTCTGAGGATGGGTCTGAAACACGAAGCCCACACCCAGGAGTAAATGCTTACAGAGTCTGGAGGTAGTTACAGCCAATGCTCACTTCATAGCGGAGTTTGGGAGGGGAGAATGATGTTTTGCTTGTCCTTTGGGGCTTTCCTGGGTCATGCCATCCCTCAGGGGGTGACAGAGCCTCATTTACCTTGTCTTGTCCTGTTCTACTTCTATCAAACCAGCTAAACTGGGCAAAGTGAAATGCGAATGTCCAGCCAAGGATCTGCTGGTCCCCACGGCCACTTACTGTACCGAGCATCAGCAGTGCCATGGCCCATAGCTGTCTGTACCAGATGGCTGCTGACACTGGTACTGAAGATTTGCTCCCAGAGCTGAGCTGTATAGGACTTGTAACACACAGCTGAGCACTGCTGGGCAGGTTTGTCTACGCTTGTGCACTACACACACAGGCTAGTACAGCATCCCTGTAGAAATCCCTCTTCCCTCTTTAGCCAAGGTTTTGCCCATACAACCAGCCAACCCCCTGCAGGGAGGTACAGATTCTCTCCCTGCAGCATGGTAACTGTAAAGGTCTCATGAAAGCTATGTTGGACAGCACAGGACAAGGGTGCCTGCTAATCTTTGCCACGTTGATGAGGTTTGTGCAAGCCTAAACCTAAAGAATTGTTCTGGCAGGAGATCAGACCACTGTCCTCCCCACAGAGACCTGACTGCCCATCCATCATCTGAAGGCAAACACCTGCAGTTTTGGCCCAGGCTACATGTACCTATCATTTCAAACAAACCCCAAATACTTCATTAGCATCCAATGGCTACAACACCTTGCACACTCTGGACCTTAGCATCGCCAGCTGTGCTGAGGTTCCATGGCTGCTCCAAGCTGCACCTGCATTGTCAGGGGTCTCGATTTCTCCTAGCTGGGCTTTGCAGATCCATGTAAAGGACAAGCCACCAGCTCAGAGAAAGCTTCTCAGGTCCTGCTCTGCTCCTTCAGCCTTTTGGCCCCACCACGGGTGGTTGCAAGGGCAGGATGACTGCAATTACCTGTGGAAGAGGGTTATCAAGGAACAGATTTGTGTGGCTGGGGCTGCATCTGGATGGCCACCTTGAACCTTCTGTCAGCACCCACAGATGTTATAAGCCCATATTTAGGGCAGGCCAGATAGGGCATTTGTCTCCTCCTTCCCCTCGAGTGCACTTTTCCTTACAGCTCAATCAGGCTTTACAAACACATCGCCATACACAGAGGCCAGTATATACAATAAACACAGCCTAGCTCTGAGGGCAACAGCGGTAAACTATTGCCCAGGGGACAGGAAGGTTAGTGGGATTGTGATCTAAAACCTGAGGCTGGCAGGTCTGTGCTCCCTTGGGAGAGATTTCCGCAGCTACTGAGAGGAAAACAATCACCGCTTTGGTTATTACACTTCATTTATTGGTTTGTTCAAAGATCACAGCCAGGTAGGCCCTAAATTCAGGGATGCTAGGAGCAGGGGTCTCTGGTCACGCTTTCTGTGGTGGGTTCCATGGGTTTGCCTTGCACCCCAGGGTGCTGCCCCAGATCGTGCCCTTCCCTACCCCAGGACAGATCCATCCTGGCTCCTCTGTAAGATCGCCACCACGACCAGGTGAAGCACAGGACGGGAGCTGACCCTTAGGAACATGCTATGCATTAGGAGAGATGTGCATGTGAGACCTCTCACTGATGTCTACACAGTCTGATGTCAACACAAGAGGAAGCAGCATATGTGCTCCAAGGGGACCACCCAGCAAATACACTGTTGGGAGTGTATTCACTTCCCAAGAAGCATCTTTCTTGTTATTTGAGAAAATATGAGAAACTGTAGGCTGGAACTGACTCATCCACACCTGCACCTTGGAGGACAGAGAGCAGGATGTGAAACTCTCAGCTCCTCAACCAAGCATGGGTGCTCAGGGAACTGCTGTAGGACACACATAGCCAAGCTCACCCACCTGGGTCAGGGAAGAGCACTGGGTCATGGCTGGGATTCCGGAAACGTGGGGTGCTACCCGCACCGCTCCTGAGCCAGCTGCCCAGGAAATGTCCCTATAAACTCCTATTAATTAGTTGACACTTGGGCTGTGCAAACAGGCTGCCCTGTCCCTGTGCCCCCCCCAGGAGGCAGTGCTGGAGCAGGCCAGCGTGGGGGCCAAGTCTTGGGCACATTCTTCCAGTTAATATTTTGACCTGCAGTTGCCAAGGAATCGGGACTGGCGTTTCCCCCCTTCCTCCCCCTTCCACCTCCCAAAGCGCCAATGGTGAGCGGATAGCCAGGTTATTGCCTCCCCCTCCCTTTGCAAGCAGATGTATGGGAGCCAGAGGAGGAGATTGATAGGGTTTATAGAGTCTCCCTCCTGACCACCCACAATGGCTTCAGCTCCCTTGGGCCTGTCCACACAGCAGTCATGGCAATGGCTCCACTGGTGTCCACCATACAGGGAAAACCAGGCTGGCTACATCTGCTGGATACCCTGGCTACTTTAAAAGACCTTTCTTTGGTCCCAAGCACATCAGCTGAGATGGGAGAGAGAAACCAGATCTTCCCCAGACATATCCAGTGATGGGAACTCAGTACAACCTGAATCTCAGGGGGATCAGGTCCCTTAACTGCATCAGGCTTCCAGAAGCTACACGGAGCAGACACCAGCTCTACCAAAGCCTTCAGCAAGTCAACGTACTGCAAAGAGTATAGAAAGGGCTGCAGAGCAGTTAGGGATGGCACAGTGCTTGCAGATGCTCCAAAGGGCTGCAGCAGTCCCTCCTGACTGTACCGAGGTGCTGGGAGATCCCAGGAAGGACGAGAATGGGAATAAAAGCTGTGGATGCAGGCCAGGCTCAAGATGCCCACATTCTGGGAAAGGAAGCAGGCAGCAAAGTGCAAGAGGAGCCCATGGACCCCAGCATGGGACATGCAGTGAGGCAGTCGTTCAGAGTGGAGGGAGGCAGGGTTTGGTGGAAAGGGCTGGGGAGCAGCCTCAAACAAAACCCAGCTCACAGCCCAGGCAGGTGTTCAGTGTGATCAGCATCATTGCCACCAGCAGCACACACAGCCAGGGGCACCGTGTGAGCAGAGGCTGCATGGAGGAGCATCTTGAGGCCGGCTGCCATTACACCCCACAACATCTAAATGAAACCAACCACCCCCTGCAACCCCTGAAAAGGAGAAACAAATCAAGCAAACTAGGCCCGTTGGTAACATTTGGGCTATTTCCTGTATGTTTAACACATTTTCTATTAAGCCCACGACAAATGGCAAGGGCTCCAGGCGTAGCCATAAAGGCTCCCTCCCGCAGCAAGCCGAAGGGGCTGCAGGCAGGGAGGGGAAGGTGAGCCGGCTCAACGGGCAGATGGGAGGTGAGCACGTAATTCACAGCAGATCCACGATTTGATTCATTTCCCTGCTTTTCCTGCTGGAGAATTCCGGGTTTTATTGGCCGTTAAAAGGCACCGCGCTGCCTGATTTTGGAGCGGAGCCGCGCTGGGAGGGGGGACACACATACACAACATGGGGGCTGGCTGCGGGGACCTGCTGGCAAGGGAATCAGGTGCACAAGGTTACAGTGAGAGTTTCGGCACTGGGGATTCCCTCATGGAAGATAATGCCTCCATGACATGTTTTCTAGAGAGTAGGGTTTGTCCTGGAGACCCAGTTTAGCGGGGAGGGAGGTGGCCAGCCTCCACAAAGCCTCTCCACAAGCCGATGGGACCCTTGCCTGGCTGACTTCTCCCTCCCCTCCTTCATCCGCTCTTCCCCCATCCCTCCCCCTCACATTGAGCCGCTGGGATCGGCCCTTGCAAGGAAAAAAACCCTCCCAATTTGTCATGTCATGTCCAGCTGTTAACCTCCCGTTGCCGAGCCATAGGGAAGACTTGCTTTCTTCTATTTATTTATTTGCCACTCGGACAATGGAAGGCCCCAGGCCTGCTGAGCTCTTCATAATAACGCCACCAACGCTCCCCCCTCCTGCGTGCCTCCCCCATCCAGCAGCACCCGCTGAGGAGCTGCAGGTGTCAGTGGGCATTAACCAGCGCGGGGCTCCCGCCCGGCCATGGGGAGGCAGCCGGCGAGGGCCACAGACAGGGCTGGGAGGTCCCCTGAGCCAAGCGCATGTGGGAAACCCTGCACAAAGAGGGAGCAGAGGGGAAGGCCAAGTGATAACCACCGCATTGGAAAGCTTATAGGGCTGCTTCAGTGGGGAGAGTGGGGCTTCCAGCCACCCAGCTGGAAGAGAGATTTGGGGAGCCCAGCAACTGTGGCCGTGGGGACGCTTGGCAACTGAGTGGAGGGGATGGAAGCTTGGTGGCTGGTGCCTGCCAGACTCCGCCACCCAGACTTGGTGGCTTTGCCCCATGCCAGGGTTAAACCCATCCGGACATGGCTGAAGGCTGGGTTGGAGACAGGAAAATTGCTCCAGAGGCCAGGCTTTGTCCTGGAGGGGAAAGGAACCATCCCCTGCTTCACCCTCCCATCCAAAGCACTGCAAGTTGCTCCTGCGGCAGGGCCTGGAGCTGAGTGCCCTGCTTTGGGAACTATAGGGCTGTTTCCCCCTGAGGAAGCAGAACTGAGGACACAGAACCCCTGCCAAAGGAAAACTGGGAAGCCTGTCTCCTCCCGCTCAAGGGATACGTGGGAAGCCAGGGAGAAGCTCCAAGTCTCCCATTCTCTCTGCCACCTCCTTAGGGACACAAGCCCACGTGCCCAGGGCACCGCACGCCGCCCGTCCTCGCAGGCGGCACGCTGCCGGGGCCGCAAACACATCAGCGGCTGGGTTCGGTGTGCGTTTGCTGTGCTGACCATAAAACGCCTCTCGGGTTACGGGGAAGGTAGCGGCGCCGAGCAGACGAGGAGGGAGCACACGCGGGCCCGTAACTCCTTCCTGTCTGCCCGGCTGTCTGTCAGGCCTTCCTCCCCCTGTCAATGTCACTTTATGCGCTGCTGGGGTGGCGAGAGGATCACTGTTAAAAGCGCAAGTAGTAGGCATTAAAATGCATTTCAGTTAGTCCGGGATAATAAAGGCGCGCGAGGGGAAAAGGGGGGGAGGTGAAAAGAAGGAAGTTTTAACTCGCTAATAAAAATCAAATGCAGGCAGTTTGCAGGAGCGAGCGGCTCGGCGCTTTGCCTTGCTCTTGTTAAGGGCCCGCTGCCATAAATAACTTCAGCAGAGGAGAGCAGGAGAGCGAGGCCGCAGCAACACAAAATTTTTCATTTTTCTCCATAAATCATTTCAGCGTGTGATAATATTTGTTTTTTCTAATGAGTCTCCTGTGATCCATTCCGGGAGCCAACATCAGGGCCTG
The DNA here is from genome assembly GCF_034315485.1 of Pezoporus occidentalis. Classification (NCBI taxonomy): domain Eukaryota; kingdom Metazoa; phylum Chordata; class Aves; order Psittaciformes; family Psittacidae; genus Pezoporus; species Pezoporus occidentalis. The sequence continues at coordinate 1,907,700 of NW_026913791.1, read as the reverse complement.
TCAGGGCGTGATGTGTGGGGCACTTCAGCGCTTTACAAAAACTGCCGCCTCTACACAATTCCGCCCCCCCCCCCAAGCTGGTCCCTCACTTATGCTCAGGATGAATGTGGCCAATTTCTTTTTGCCCTGGGATTTTGGGATCTCTCTCCTTTTGCACAAAGTTCTTCAGTGTTAAGCCCCACGTAGATGCCTTCCAGAAAAGCAGACCCTGGTTTTCCCTTTCTCTTTGTCCCCCAGAACAGCAAACATCCTGGACAGTCGGCTCTCGGGGTGAGAAGAAGCTGGATGCAAATGGGAACAAACCAAAGTGAATGCTGGCAGCAAACCCTGCAAGAGGCAGCTCCCTGGAGATGGTCTAACACCTGACACCTGCCACACTTGTCCTGACCCATGGGCCCCCCAGCACAGAGCCTGTGCCGATTCAGGTTTCTCTGCCCCACCTCAGACTTATCAGTGGACTCTCATGCACCTTCATGAAGTCCCAGGCATCCCCAGAAACACTACAGTGACCACAGGAGGTTGCATTTCCAGAGACAGTGTGCTGCCCCCCAACAACATCTCCTTTTGGTCAAAGCCCAAGAGCTTCACAGACAGGATTTTCTAATGGAAAGCCTCTGGGCAAAAACTTGCTTGTGTCTAAGACAGAGCTCAACGCGCTTGTGGAGGTGACTGTGTACAACAAGGGTCCAAGAAGTGGGGATGAGGTTTCACTGGGATTCCTTCCATTCCTTCATCCTTACCAGCTCCTCAGTACTCATTGCTTCAACTCAAAGAGCAGCCCCAACTAAGTGAGACACCCCATCTCAGACATGGAGAGAAGAGAGCAGGCTGGGTCAGGGATAGGAATGAGACTGTGTCATGCATTCAAACCCAGGTGACCAGACTGGCATCAGCCCTCGTTACAACAACCGCGACTAATAGCTCCTCAGAGTGCTGAGCGCCCAAGCTGGTGGGTTCAGCAGCTATAGGCAGGAGTAGAGCCCCATGGCACCATGTTCAATGTCCCGGCAAAGCACCAACGTATCATGGAAAGAGATTTCAGTCTGTGTCTTGGTGCACACCTGAGTTGTGCTGGCAGGAAAGTCTGAAGATGCTGACAGTCTATTAAAGTCTAATTTAAATGGATCTGTCCATCAGCACATATGTGGTTGCAAGACAGAGACCAAGACAGTGGGCAATAAATGGAAAAAGAGGAAGGGGACACAAAGTATGGTATACAGAAAATAGAAGAGGGAAGGAACCCAGAAGCAAACTTCAGCTGAGATCTCTCTCTTAATAGCTTGGAAATCATCAAATACCACGAAGATGCTTTGTTCTGAGCGTCACACACCAAGAGCAGTTAACACACCATAATCCTGTGCTGCAAGAAAGCAGGATATCCCTGCAGGGCTGGAAACAGAGGCCAACCCTTGCTCCTCTGCAGCATGGCCCAGGTGACAAAGAGCTCCTTCTGGCTCACTCTGGCTCACTCTGATCCTTCTCCTTGCTCCTGCAGTCATCACCATGACTGCCAGAGCCAAGGCTGCTCTTAGCATCACCATCATCATCAGGGTTGTTATTATTATTATTAACATCATTGTTATGGTGCTTCCAGAGGAGGCTCTTAACTCCGCTCGTCGGGATAAAGGCAAGCTGGTGGCATCTTCAGGGAGTCATAATGGTACAGGACCCAGCTCAGTGTGTGTTTACTCTCTGCCAATGTATATGAGAGAGAAAAAGAGAGAGAGGTAGCGAGATAAACACTGTCATGGGCCGCTTCCATCATCTACTCACAAGAGCATAATAAAGCCCTTGTAATATACTAGAACTTGTGTGGTCCCGGGGTCTAATTTGCATACTAATTACTCAGTGCAAATGGGAACGAGAGGTAGGGGGAGGGTGCGCGGGTGAGGGGGACTGGACTATTTGCTCTGCCGTTTCATATCATGCTAACAAGCTAATCCAGCGTGCAGTTAGCTCCTGATATATAACTGCTCATTAGTATTATAATAAAGTACATGAAACAACCATAAAACGTTATATACTGCACAAGTGTTGTTTTCTTGCCAATTATCTGCGGGCGGATTTATCACCGCAGTTGTTGCAAATTCCCCTTGGTGAGGTTTGGGTCGAATAAAGAAAGGTGTTGGTGTGAGGGGGGAATAGGGGGGCTGCTTTCAAGGGGGAGAACATGTGTTTTCTTAAGTAGCACTTACCGATGCGCCATTTCATATGAGAGAGAGGGTGAATGCTGCATCCTTAGGAGGCTGAGAGTGGAAGGGAGCCCAGGGCTCCACACTCAAATCAAACAAACTTCTGTCCATTAACAAAATGGGACCAAAGCCCTAAGGATGGACTTTAACCTAGCAGAAACCAAGCGAGGACAGGGCAGCATCTTTTTCCTACTGCCTTCTTCTAAGGTAGAAGGACCGCAGCTAGCCATGCAAGATAGAAAAGTAGCTCTATTTATAGTGGAAAGGGCTTTCCTGGCACATTTCCCTGCAATGAGGCAAATTCCTTAGAGGAGCCAAATGCAACCCGGGACCCTTCCCCAAATCCTGCTGCATCTTCTCTTTCCCACCACTGCTCCAGGAACCTGCATGAACCAACAACCCGCAGTGCCCAGGGTCTGTGCACTGCTTCCTGCCCTGTGGCTGATGTTTCTGCCCTTACAGCCCTTAGTACTGCCCCAGAACTTACTGCAAGGCTCAGAGGTGTTGAGCAGCTCTGTATGGCACTGAAAATCACGAAAATCAGGTGGTTTGTTGCTTTAACTGGCGGGTCAGAGGACACCATCCCCTGCCCTCCAACAAGCATGGGGGCAGTTACAAAACTCTTTGACAGACATAAGCAGAGTACAGTGATTTGTAGCCCATGGTCTGTGGCCCCTGAGGGTCCATGGATTACTTCTCAGCTACCCAGGAATGCTGAACAAGAAAAGCAAACTGAGGATCAAATAGTGCTCTTCGTGTGGGCTCTACGTGTCTGCTGGAAACCCTCAAGGCACCACAAGATGAGAAGAGGCTGAAAGGTGCTGTGAGGATGTGTGTGGCAGAGCACCCACAGTGGAAGGGGCTGGATGTGGCTACCAGGCTGCCAGGAAAACCTGCTAAACCCATCAGCAGTGACTGGGCACCATGTGCCATCCCCTGCTTCAGCAAGGGAGGGATGTGTGACATATCAGTGCTGCAGCCTTCCCAGGACAGGGGCATGTGCTCAAGGTCCTTCACTGACGTTCTCTTACAAAAGTGATGACAAGCCCCTTCCTGTCCCAAACAAGACAGGCTCCCTTCACTTGAGGGCTGCATGTCCTTCTGCCTTCGCAGGGGCTGGCAGAGCTTGCTGAATATGATGGGCACTTCACCTATGCCTGCGCATAACTCATCTCCATGATGATCTCTCCAGAGATGCTCTGTGCTCAGAAGAGCAGGACAACTCCCTGAACCTACTGCTTTGCACCTTCCCAGCACACCTGCATCGAAGCCAGGCCCGCATGCATATGCAACAGGTACTTTTAAAGCTTCTGCCAACCTCAGCATCCCACTGTGCTCACCCAGCGAAATACCACTGCAGGAGGAACCCTCCAGCTACCTCTTCTGCTGACGCAGCCTTGCAAACACAAACTGCTGTGAATGTGCTCACACACCCCACGTGTTGGCATGCTTGCACCCAGATGTGGACTGCCTGGTGTACATGAGGTTATGTTTCCAAACACTTCAGCAAAGCAATAAGAAGACACAGTTTCCCTTCCATGGAGACCCAGCAGCATAAATCCCACCCATTTTCCCTCTTGCAAACAGGGGTTACAAATGCAGCCCCCCCCCCCCCCCGGGTATTTCACACACAATCATTCTCCCTCTCTTTCACACACACACAAGCCCCCTTGCTGTGAAGCATTTGCTTATTTATGGCTTGTTTTTGTCAAGCGGAGGCAGGACTGACAGCTCTCAGTGGTGGGGCTCTGTCTGTCTAACTCTGTAATAAGACGCATGATATCCATTCTGCTGCCAGCGGGGAGTGAATCACGCCAACCCCATCACCCCGCTTTGCCTTGACGAACTCCACAGCTTGTTAGCATCACAATATTGGGAGCAAAATGTGACCCAGCGCTGCCATGCCCCCTCCTCCCTCGGTCTGAAAAGAGAGGGGGAAACACACACGCTCACATCTCGACACCGAAGGAAGGCACAAATCCCCCACAGGGCTTTAAAAGGACTTAAAACCATTTTAATAAACTGATCAGAGACGAAACGCCTCCCCTTGGGGAGAGGGTCGTTGAGCACATGCCAACACTGGCTCTGTCCTGCTCTGCTAGCCCTGGAGCTGCACTGGGGCACCAGGGAAAGGGATTCCCGGGACCTGCTGCCCAGTGGCTGGCCTGCAGCACCTACCTCTGCTGCCTAACAGGATATGATATGAGCATCCCAGCAGAGCAGGGTGAAGGAGGGCTGCTGGGACCCACTTCCAGCCTCCAGCATCCCAAGTTGGGCCGGGAGAAGTCACCGCCCGGGAGCACGGGAGGATCCCACTCTCCTTCCCCAAACCCCTCCAGTGACCAGGACGGGAACTCCTACTTACAGCTTGTTCCCAGGAGATAAATAGACCTCAGTAAAAAGATTGCTACATCCTTTCAATAAAGATTTTTTCCTCTTTCCCAGACAGCTTGTGAAATGTTTTAAAAGCTTCTCACATTTCCCGTGAAACCCACAGAGAAGAATTTTGCTTGTTATCAGCCCTGGAAGCCCCTGATAGACGGATGATATTTTTCCCCCTCCTTTCTCTCTCTCTTGCACTCTCTTTTTTTTTACAAGCTGAAAAGAGAGTCACAGTGTGTTTTATAACCGGCTCTCTGCATTTCAAAAGCTCAACGAGAGCTCTCTGCTAACCCCGATAAGCCCAGGGCTCTTAGTGTCTTAAATACCTTTGACAAGCTATACATTACAACGCTAATAATTTGCCAAATTTGCGCCCATAATATGATATCTGTAAAACGTCAAGGGTGGTAATGCGATTAGCGGCCTCAAATGAAATATCGAACATTCAGCGTTTAGGCCCTGAATAGGGGAGAAAGGAAAGGAAATCAATTTCAAAAGCAGGAGGGAAAGAAGCGATAAGCGTGTAATAAAAAGGGAGAGGGGAGCATGGACAGGCCGGGAGAAAGAGCATCTTGTTTTTCATTCTTCCCTTTTTAAGGCATTCAAACCTTGCAAGAAAACAAAACAAAACAAAACAAAAAAACCAAAACAAAAAAAAAACGAGTTAAGAAAAAGGCAAACATCTCTGAATTAAGTTGGCTGCAACTCTGCAAAATAACATTTGGCCACCCTAACAACCGCAGGGTTTGGTTGATGGTGAAGGTGGGGGAAGGACTCACTGTTTGCTCTCTGATCCCCCCCCCCCCATCCAACTCCCCGCCCCCAAACAGTTCGGGTCCATAAAACACAGGATGTGAAATTACAAGTAGTCTGAGGGTGGGCTGCCCCCTCCTCGCTCCCCCACTCAAGGTGGGGGAATCATAATGTACTAATTATCTGAAACCACTCCGAGCAGAAAAGAAACTGTCACATACCAGGCTGTAGACTAAATAACAAACATCCCACACCTGCGGCTTTATGAGCGCTCACTGCAAGGCAGGCAGGGGGAGGGAATTCCCTGCTCCCCACCGGCACAGCGGACAGGCTCCTGCCAGGATGGAGTACTGGATGCTGTGACCTGGAGCTGAGCGGGAACCGGGCTCCGCAAGCAGCCTGAATCCAAACGTGAATCGCATTGCTGTTGCTGTCATGGGCTTTGCATTTGGTTTGGCGTGAAAAAGAATCTTCCCACCAGGGTCTGGATGAGAAGCAAGAGAGCACCAAGAGAATTCACCAAAGGAAGGCAACCCACACCAGGGACAGGAGGGGAGGAAGACGGCGACAGTCAACAGTGTTGGGTCTGTCTTCCAGAAACAGATCTGGAGACTATCAAGACAGCAAGGGTGAGAGCAGGCTGCAGCAGACCCTCAAACTGGCACAACCAAGGAGAAAGTCCATGGAGGTACCGGAAGAGCCACCAGGCAATGACTCCGTCTTTCCATCCCTCTTCACAGCAGCTGGAGCCTGGAGAACATTGTTTTCTGCAGACAAAATAACTTGTTGGTACTCAGCTATGGTCCTCTACTATCTGGCGTTGAGAGACCGAAGCGGTGTGGCAGATTGTCCCACTGCCAGCCCCACATACCTGGCAGGGTCAGCAGCAGTCTCAGAGGCTGCAGGAGAGCCAGGACACATGCTTTGGATGGTACCAGCTTCATTCTCCCTAGCCCCTCTTGGGCTTCAACTGCTGTGCCAAGGCTGACAACAGGAGGGAGAGCAGAGTCCTGGCCACTATGTGTATGTTCCACCAGAAACTAGGCTGAGACCCACCAAAACCCTCCTGTGGAGGATTAACGATGGTAGTTGGGCAATGAAAAAGCTACAAGAGCACCCTTGTTACTAGACACCACCAAACCAGCACGAGGCAACTTTTAGTCAAGGCAACTTTGCCTTAGGTTTGCCATGCAGCCATGGGATTCAAACTAAGGTCTACTAATGGCAAAGGCTGGAGGGGAATTAACTGAACTGCCAACAGCAGGTTACTTAAACTCCTGGTGGAGTACTGAGCTCCACTCACTGTTGCAGGGAAGGTGCTGGGTTAAACAGATTGCTAGTTTGCTTCCCAGCAAGACAAGACCCTCAACAGCTCACCTTTCTGAACAAAGCTAAAAGCCAAAGGGGCATGCCTGCCCAGATGCTGGGCTGACAGGACAGCCTGGGTCTCTACAAGCTGTGTGAAGGGTGCAAGGTCCAAAACAGGGACCTTTCTGAATGGCAAGCTATGGCAGTCTGGCAGGAAGAAGGGGTACAAATGCCTTCACTGCCTCTCAGCTGCACAGTAAGAAGGGTTGTGGATGCGTGGCCATGCCTGGGATGCTTGGTCCCATGTGAATTCCAGCAGGCAATCCTGGTGCTGGTGTCCTGGGGCTTGGCCACCTCTCCTATAGTCAATGCAATACAGCATCCTCACTGGAAATTCAGCTCCCAGGCAGTGAAATAGCCAGGACTGTTGCTCCAGGGTCAGGGTGCTCCTGTTCTCCTTCCCATCACAAGCAGCAGGTCCAACCTCAGACTTGCACTCCTGGGTCTGCACCCACAGCCCAGCTTAGTCAGCACCTCTGAACCCACCTCCTGGGGGGAGAATTCACCCTGGCCCAGTACTGATGATGGGGACAACAGAGCCAGAACAAACACCTGGATGGCCATGAGAAGAACACCTTTAACCTGCAAATCCCCCAGACCCTTCCCAAAGGTTCTGGGGTCTCCAGGTGTCCCTGCCTGGGGCAGTTGGGGAGCAGAAGGCACTGGTCCACTGTGGGAATGAGAACACACAGTGGTGTGGGGGCAGAGCACACGCCCCTTGGCCAAGCATGGAATGGCCATTACAGGGCCACTTCTTGCGGCATCACGAGTCATTAGAGCCAAGAGCGCTTGGGGAATCATCAGCACCAGCCAAATGACTTCCCCAGATGTGGCTCATTCTCAGGATGTGGGAGCCCCCACAGACACCCACCTCCGATCCCAGCTCCTCCAGACAAAACATTCCCAGCTTTGGAGTCTCCACCCAGGACCCCGCTCGCAGGAGCTTTCTAGGCCATTTAGCAGGAGGCACTGTTTGGTTTTGAACAGATGTTGCCTTCCCCCTGCCCCCAAGGTCTGCAGCAGCTCTGCTGCCTTTGAGCTGGGAAGGCAAACGAGTTTTGCACACTTGTTTAAGGTCAGTCAGGTGCATGTGCACAAACACACACATTCACACACACAAAAATGAGCTTGACAGTGGGGTGGGCAGAGAGGCACCCCAGAGTAAAGCAAAGCAAGCACAGGGAAGAGTTATGGCTATGCTCAGCCGTTAGTGTTAAAAGGACTTCCCTTCCCCACAGCCAGCAGCACAGGCACTGGGACTTTGCAATCCCAACACTAAACTGGAGTTAAACATATTCTCTGTGCCCCCTGGGAGATGTGGGGGGCTGAGATAGCTGCAGAATCTAAGGAAGGCTCTCTTCAGCAGACTGCAGCAGCAGGTGATCTGTGTGGGTTTGGTGGACGAGCACAGAGCTTCTGTGTTGTGACTCTCAACTGCCTAGGTTGAAGAACAGACAACTGCTTGTAGCTTTGATGTGCTTATTTATTCCTAAAACATCACACCAGACTGGGCCACCTAGGGTCTGCAAATTCACCATGAGTCCAGTGAGCCCAGGTTACCCTCCCAGACCATGGCACACCACTTCCAGCCCAGCTACACAGGGAATTGTGTATGCTGAGATTAGTCATTGCTCTGCTCAATCTGGTCCAAATGACTATTGATCCCTTAACACAGAGGTGTAACAACAGCCCTCAGGCATTTTCACTGAGAGATCCTGCTTTAAGCTCCTTGTCTCTTTCAAACCGTACTACTGAAAATCTACTGTTTTCGTTTTGGTCAGAATGGGGGCAAGACATCTGTACAAGCCTCCTTCGGCTGTTCCCATGGGATAACTGTACATGCTGTGCATCCAGGCTGCCCCCTTGGGGTCAGTCCTTGAAGAATATTGCCCAACTTCTACTGGGTAATGGCCATGGTGAGCCTTGATCTCATTTACTAGACGCACTTAAAGGTCCTAGTGTCAGGAAAGTGAAAGAATCAGGACCTTTGCAACCAGCAAACCAACACACAGGTGATCATCCCGGTTCAACACCTTTCTGTCCATGAGGCCAGAAGCCCTTTGTGCTAAATCCAGCTTGAAGACTCAGGGCACTCTAGAAACATCGAAGTATCTTCTAGAATAGCTCTGTGATCCAGACTGCAGTGATGCAATTTGTCACTGAGCTGTCAGCACCAGGCATGTGATAAACATGCTTACACCACTATATGCACACACATTTTGAGGGCTCTTGCAGGGTCTTGAACAAGTTTAGGTCTCCATCCCAAGCAGTGCATATAAAATTGCACAGTCACTCGCAAATGCTCATGATGCTGTACTTCCAAGGTTCTGTTTGCAATCACACCTCCAACCCTGTGGCTGTTTTCTGGCTAAAGGCCTACAGAATGCAATCTTACAGTATACAGGCTTCCGTTAGCACACACCGCTATTCCAAGGGAAAACAAGCTGACTGATACGTATGAAGTAAGAAAATGTGCAAGGCAAGCGGCAGCAGCAGGCAAGACCTAGGTGATGGTAGGGGACATCAAGCTGGACCACAGCATGCAACACAAAACATGCAGTGTGGTCCAGGCCTGCAAAAGAATCCGAGATTTTACTCTAGCTGGTGCTGATGTGGCTGTGTGGAAGAAAGGACATTGTCCCCTGGGACTGTAGTGTTTGAGAGAGGCAGAGATGATCTGGAGCTCAACAGAAAGAGATCCTTGGAGCTGACTAAAGCTGGAGGAGCTGTGGCTACATTCAAGGAAGGGAGTTCATAGGTGGACCTCTGCTCTCTGAATACCACAGCAAATGCTAAGCGCAGCGTGCTGAGGGCTAAGGGGATGGCAGAGCAGCCTGAAGACACAGGGCTGCCCCTTCCTTGGCTTGATGGACATGCATCCTTTTCACTGTCCTCTCCATGCATGGGCTCTTACAGCCCCTACAAGGGAAGATGGAGAAGGGTAGAAGGGATCTCACTCAGAGAGATGTGAATGGCAAGGAGGAACAGATACCCCTGCCCACAGCCCCTCTCTGCTGCTCTGGCTTCTGCTCCCCTTCATGCTCCTCAGTTCCCCATGCCACCAGCCTTGGCACAGATGAGCCTCAGTGGGGACCCCACATCCCACCTTTCCTAAAGGAGACTTCAGCAGTGTTGGCTTTCAGCATCTGACCTGGAGCTTTAAAACCCTGGTCTCTCTTGTTCAGGGACCTGCATTCTGACTTTGATTAAGTGATGGACATGAAAACACACACAGACACAAACACAGTGCGAGGCAATGTCCCCAGAGGAATGGGAAAAAAAGAGAGATAAAAACCAAACAGCCGTTTTCACCCCCCAAACCGTATAATTTTGTGTAAATTTTTACTTTAAACATCTCTTTTTTTCCTGAGCCGTGATATAGGCCCTGTCAAAACCAGGGCCAATTACTGCCATTAGGTTCCCATTATGTCACTGCTTCTCCCCCCATTATGAAGGTCTTCGGCACACAGAGCTATAATCTTCACTCACTCTCGCTCCATCACTCCCAGAAGGAACAAAATTGTTTAAAAAAAATAAAGCCTTTATTTTGCCCCTGTCAACTCTGAAAAGGAAGGAAGGGAAAAAGAGAGAGAAAGAAACTGGTAAAGTTTTTAACTGTGAGGTTGCCAAAAGGACCTCGAGAAAGTGTTCAACACAGCCGAGGCGTATGAAAGCAGGGCTGGCAGGACTCCACAGGATCACCCAAATGAGTTGTTCTCCTTATCCTTCACTGGGGAGATATTTGCTTCCCTTCCCCTCTGCCAAAGCAGACCTGTGGTAAACCACTGGGAATAGAAATACACAGAATGATTCCCGGGAGCAGCACACATGCCAAGATGCATGTTCTACATCACACTCCTTGTGCTGGGGGCTACAGCGATCTGCTGCTAAAGAAACCACCCTGTCTGTTTTCAAATACCAACCACTGAAAACACCCGAAGTGCTGGGACTGAGCCTGGAAGTGATCCGAGAGCATCCTTGGACACACCTGTACCTGATGTTTGCTGCTGTCAAGGCAAAAACTTCAGGATCATGCCCAGGAAGGACAACTAGCTGCAGAAGGCTGAGAAGACCATGCTCTAAGTCCTCAGGAACAAGACCCACCAATGAATACATGTGGGATTGGAGCTCAGCAAAGGTGTCAGAGAGCTCATGAAGGATGATGAGGGACAGGAGCTTGAGGAAGCTGCTCACTTGTCAAAATAAGAGCAACCTTAGTCCAGGGGCTCAGGAGAACGTACCATCCCGAGCACATTCTCACTTAGCCACGGCGGGCCAAGACCCATTGCACCCATCGACAGATGTCCAAGCACCCTGTGTCTTCCTTGACACTGTTCACTGCTTTTTCTTGATCCCACTATCCTGTGTTTTGTGCAAGGTTCATGTGAAAGCCAAGGGATGGATCTACCCCAGCTTGCTACGAGAGCTGGATATGGTCAGAACAGCTCCAATAAAATGAAATACTAGAGACATTGAAATGGAATACCTGATCCATCTCCCTTGGTGCCAGTTAATTCAGTCCTAGGGCTCCATTTTGGTCAAGATTAGAGGTGGAAGCAGCATGGGAACCTGATGCAGTATCAAATAACAGTAGGAACTCAGACCAAAGCATCAGGGAGAGTCACTGCTCAGAAACTGCATGGAGCTTATGACCCTAAAATGTGAGGAAGGAGCACACATCCTTTCCACTCAGCTCCACTTCTTCCCTGGGCCTTTGCAGTTCCCCAGACACTGACTACAAATCTTCCAAACCTTTTTCTGTTCCTGGCTGTATCCCTGCCTCCCACTGGAAACTGCTAAAACCAGAAGCTCTTCTCCCAAACTAGAATCCTTCCTCTCCCCTCATGGCTCCCACACCCCTCTCTGGGGACCCCCTGCAAATGACAGCATCTGGCAACTCAGGAGCAGCAGAGAAGAGGCACAATTTGCCCCTAAACAAAGAAACATCATCTCTGCTAAAGTGATTTCCACCCTCAGTGAGACCTCACAGAGCCATCCTCCCTTTGAATGCAAAGGTCTCGCCCATTCCTCTGCAGAGAGAGGGAGGGAAAGAAAGGGAAAAGCAAAAGAAAAAGCATGGGGGGGCCGGGGAGGGACACAGTGACAGACACTTTGGCTTTCCCCAGCGAAAGGCTGAGCCAGTGCAATGAAAGCGCTCAACAGCGGCCCACTGAGCTGTCACTTATGCGAGCCTGTGCAAGACACAGAAGAGGGCCAGTGCCCGCCAATCGCCCCGCTTTCCACCAAGCCCCCTTTTGTTTTTGTTTAAATCAAATCAAGGGCTGCTTTAAGATGTGCAGCAAAGCAATTTGCTGAGTATTCTTCCCCCCTGTCATGCCAGCAGCAGCCCCTGGTAACTGGGAGGCTGCCCGCGTGGAGGGGGAGACCCACAGGCTGCTCTGATGGGGGGAATACAGCCAACGCAGGACAAGCGGGCACCGGGATGCTGCTGTGAGGGGTAACTCTCCCTGCTTGTCTGCCAGCCTGAGAAGGGACAAGCTCCAGCTGCAGTGCAGGGTTTGCAGGGACCCATGTGCCCCAGTGGCCTCCCTTCCTGGCTGCAGAAGTCAGTGGATAGGGGACACTGGCTCCGGGGGTCATTTTTTTTGCAGATATGTGAAACAGGTCTGAAGTAGAGATGCAAAGGCTGCAGTGAAGCTGTGGCTCTGCTGTCCCCACATCCCCCTTCTCCCAGCTTCCACAGGGTGGGATAGAGCAGCTTGGATTTGCTCTCATGGGAAGCAAAGGTCTTCACTTCCTGGTCTCCAACTGACCCACCTCTCGGCCCTAGTATGAGCACTGGGAGGAGAACCAGGCATGAGGCCATCCTTGTGGGTCTTTTTCTGGGGAAAATTTGCTGCTGCTGTGCTGAAAGTGTGGGAGAAGAGAGCTTACTGACAGGGAAGGCTGGGGAGGAGGAGGGTGTGGAGGTGGGAGGGCTCAGAGAGGTTGCTGAAGTGCTTGAGGGGGGAGGCAAAGGATGAGCTGGAGGAGCAAGAGCCTGGGTGCCTCTGCCCACGTGTGTGCATAGCGCATAGGTTACAAGAATTCAAGTTCCCGGGCCTAGGGGAGACACAAGTGAGGGGATGTGGGAATGACAGGGCTGGATGTCCTCAACACCAGCAGCAAAACTTCCCTAGAAACAGGAAACAGCCCGGATTTCCAGCTCATGGACCAGACTCAGCCGTGACGCTGGTCACCTGGTGATACCTCTGGTGAGTCTCTTTGCTTCCTCATGCTTCATTTCTCCTTCAAAATAAAGTACTAACAAGGTTCATCTCCCTTGTGAAGTACTGGGAGTCTTACAGCTGTAAAAGGAGCTTATAAGAGCAAAATAGTACAAGGATTATTGCAACTGCTAAGCCAGAGGACTGGAGGGCAAAACACTGGTAATGTTTCTCAAAGAGGCTGAAAGATGGCCGTGAGGATTACAGACGAGCAAAGCCCTGCTTCAGTGTCAGGCAAATCACTAGCAACAGCTCCAGAATTACAGGCTGTGTTCAGGTGGCCACGATTTAACACATCCCATGCAGGGAGCCTCTTGCAAAGACAAATACCCTCTTCCCTGTGGGAATTGTCTGAGTGCTTCAGCTCAGTGACTGGCCCTGGCAAGTTTTGGGGGCTTTCTAAATGCTTTTGACAGAGGAGCTCCCAAGCGAGCACCTAGGACAGCTAAAGTCATCAAAGGGAAAAAGGCAGGGTTCTCCCTGAAAAGCCACAGTAACCACAGCCCGGGAGACACAGCAAGGATGCTGAGTCCCACGCCAGCCTCCACACCTCTGCTGGAAACAGGACAAATAAAAATGGTCACAAAAGACATATACAAAACAGGGAGTGGAACAGGAGTAGTTTTAATAAAGTAATACCTCCTATGCCTTTCCATGGGTAAAGGAAGAAGGAAATTAAATAAAGATGTGAAGACGAATGGCAAAAAAACCCTTTCAACTGATAAAAAGGCAATAGATACAGACAATGCAGAGTTAACCCCTGGGACTCCTTGCCACAAGATAGCGCTGAGGCTACAATCAGAGGGAGAAAAAAAACCACTTAAACAGGATAATGAAAACATCCCAGGTCATATCAACCAGAGCAAATAGAACCTGCCATTGTCATTTTTTAAAGGAGCACACACTCTTTCAGCTGAGTAAGAAAAGTTCCCTTGTGACCTATTTATTCCAAAATTACATGCCTTTCTGAACCATCCCCTAACTCAGCCAGCATCTCTTGCCCCAGACAGGATGCTGGGCTTCACGGACGCGGTCCTGCATCCAGGTGTGTGCTTTTACACATGCCCTGCCCACAATGCGCCTTCATCCAATACCTTCCCCATCCCAATGGCTTCCAAGGGGTTAAACTAAAACTTCTCCCCAAGAAGAAGAAGAAGAAGAAGAAGAAAAAAGAGCCAGAGAGAGAAAGTTAATTGAAAATGCTGTTTAATTTTTCAGCTCCACTGGATTACACTGTGGCACAGATGGTTCATCAAGACAGTCTCTGTCTGTATCACTGTCCGTCCCAGCCTCCCCCCCCCCAGCGTGCAGAAGGGAGGGGGAGGAAAAAAACACAGCAGGCAGTGGCTCAAAAAAAAAAAGGGGGAAAAAAAAAGGCAACTTAACACAAAAGAGCATTCTGTGCAGCTCTTTTCAAGGTGCTGGGACAATGCTCCCAACTTGATCCTTTCATAAAGAAAACGTTTCGGGGTCAGAAAACAGGACACATTAAGCCCAGAGAAGCACATTGGCCATTTTACCGCTGACTTTCGTGGCTAGCTAGAGGGCTGCACCGGAGCTGGGTTATTTTAGTTGTTTTTAAAGGCGGCAGCCCTGTAGGAACAATCGCATTTGGGGTTTGGGGTGGCCTCGGCTCCCACCCGCCGCACCACCCCGTGCTCCAGCGCAGCTCACCCATCCCTCTCTGCTGGGAAAAGTCTAACGGAGATGAAAGGCATCCTCTTTAACTGGATTACCCTAACAAGCAACCAAACCAAAGAGACTAAGAAACAGCTAATTAAAGCTGTTCAGATACAGACAGCAAATCCTTCCTCCTGCTCTTCCTTTTTTCGCTCAGCCCAATTCATTCGTATTTCCCCTTATGCCTTATTAATTACTCGGTAGCTGCTGTGGGGGACAAGGGGAGGGGGAAGGGAGGCAGGTGGGGGGTGTGAGAAAGGGGAGCAGACCTATCTATGGGTGAGATTTTCAGCATTGATTTGGCTTTTGCCACGGCTACAACCCATTGATTCTTAATCTTAAATTGATGATTAGCACTTTCTGATTGAAACAACTCCTAGATCCTTGCAGAGAAAAAAAAAAAAAACAAAACTTCTTTTGTGTAATAATTTGCTCTACTAAACAAGCTGTTTTCCAGAGGCCCAGGGAAGGTAAAAATCTCTCATTTTTAACTCCTGGTAAGCATCACGTATCTAGCTAAGACAGGAAGAGAGGGCAAAGCAAGAAGTTGCATTTTTACACGTTAACCCCTCAGCTGGGTAGCCGTTGCACTTGGGGTAGCAGCCAAATCTTAACTCCTGAGCAGAATTCAAACCAAAGCTTTTTCAAATATGACATCTGCCTGTGGAAAATTTTCTGTTGCATTTCCTATGCCAGGTGGATAAGGAGTGGGAAGGCCACACCACAAAGAGCTGTTCTCCAATGACAGAGATTCACAACATCTCAGAAGACTCCTGGCTGGGCATCCAGGAGAAGGCTGTGGGCTCCTTCACAATCAAATTCCCCTCCTCTGTTTCCTCCTAGTAAACAAAATATTGCCTTGCCCCCGAAACTGCTAGCAAGGCATGGAGACAGGTCTGTTCGCCTGCACTGCAGCAAGCCAGCTCCCCGTCACCACATCCCGTCATGCCAGCACATACTGCACAACCAGGAAACATCTGACTTTACAGCCAGAGGAGGTTGGAGACCCAGGCACTCCAGAGGAGTCCACAGGGCCATGTCAATAATTTTCTACAATCAGAGAAACTGGTTAGATGAGAAACCGCAACCTTTGTTTCCACCCACCTCTGGACAGAGGAGAGGCCGATCTGTGTCCCTCTGGTGTGTAGTACTTTCTGAATAGTTATTAAATGGAAACTTCTAATCAGGCAGACTGGGGACAATGGTGCCATTTCACAGCCCAGATAACTGAGGTCCAAGAAAACTGAGCAGCTTTATCAAGGTCAGAGGAGCAGCACAGTGCAGTGCCACATGGGAACCAGGCTGGCACTCGGCTGTACCCCCTTTGCCAAAAATAAATCTCAGAAGAAAGCAATTCAGATGGTTTCACACCAGGAGGAGCGTATGGGTGGGAAAAGAGCCGGGTCAACTACCAGTGCCCTGGGATGACTGATGCACCCACCACAGCCGCCCTGCTCCAGGATGCTCCCATTGTCTGCAGTGCAACTGCAGCCGCCTTTCATGATTAAGAGGAGGGAAAGGGAAGCTCCACCTTAGAGGGATCACAAATCCATGGTTAATTACTCCTAACAAGCTAATTATCGTGTACGGCAAGACGACACAAACACTCCCCAGGCCCCGGCACCTTGGGAGCCGTGTTTTAAAAGCACACCTGCCTCCTGCTGCCTCTTCCTTGGCACGTGCGGTGAATGGGCAGGAGCCTTGCTGCTGTCTGGCACCCACGAGCATCCTTAGCTGCTGTGTGCGTAGGTATCGTTAACACCATCATTACCCTTGTGTTGGGACATGTGCTTGGCATTCCAGGCTGAAGGACATGCCTGGCTTTGCCTAAGAAGGTACTTTCCACCGTTATATATCTTTTTCTTTGCTTTTGAAGAGGACCTGACTGCTTCCCACCTCCCATCTCACCTGCCATAAACAGGGTGCCGAGAGGTGGAAGAGCCAGAGCGGCCGAGAGGGAGAGGAGGCTGGAGGGGGAGGGGGAGCAGGGATGACTGGAGGGAGGTCGAGAGAGGAACGAAGAAAGAGGAAAGAAAAGAAAAACCCAGCAGTGCACCATGTTGCATTGTTCACGCTCAGACCTTCAATTTGCTCTCTGCATTCTCCTGCAGCGGGGAGAATGTTACGCTGGCTTAAGAGACAAATCGGACACAAAATAAAGACCAAGCACTCAGCAGTAAAGCAATTATCGCAACATTTTATGCCGGGCCTGTTCCTTTTGAAGGCAGCCTGGTGCTGCCCGCATGTACCTTAACCCGTTCCTAATAACCATAAAGTCACCATTATTTACGGTACAAGACATTAAATAAATAATGAAAAAGCTGCCGGCGACGGAGCGAGGCAAGTGGGGGTTGCAGGGAATCTCCCGAGACCAGAGCTGGCACTGGCTTAACCTGCGCTGCAGGAGCCAGAGCAAAACAACCTCGCTGGACCTGGGGAAGGGAGGATGCTTTTATATTTTGGGGTGGCACCTCAGGCCCTGGCATCGGTCAGAGAGCGAAAATTAGATTGTGGGGTTTTTGTCAAAGAAGAGAAAAGCTGAACGGAGTTGTATGGGACTCATGGGCAAGCCACAAACCAAAAAGATCCCTATAAGAAGAAGGAGGGGTGGCAGGGACGGATTCTGACCTCTGCCATGCTGGTGTAAATCCTGGAGTAACGCTGCTGGAATCAGGAGATGTGACAGGCTTTCAGGACATAACTGAGGCCAGAAATGAGTCCCCTACAAGGAGACATCCACTCCCATCTCTTTTAAATTGAGAGGTAAATAGATAAAAGTAAACTATGAGTGTAAATATGGGGCACGGCAGGAGTTTCCACAGCCATGGTTCAGATTAATGTACAAAGAGAATATGTCCTCCTTGACCTCCACTTCTTGGCACCACATTATCACAGCCCAGCCAGGAGCCAACATCTGCCCTCAAAGGTCTTCTGGCTGGTTTCGTACATGAACATTCCCAACCTCTCTAATTTCAAGTTCTAGCTGCTTTCCCCAAAACCTGTTGCTCTTTTGAATCCCTTCTTCTCTTGGTAATCTCCCTTTTCTGAGCAATGATCCGTCACGCTCTGGGTTTGCCCATGCCACCCTGACCACCCTCAGCAGCCCGGGCTGGTACAGGCACCTCCTTCACACTCAGGCTCACACCAGCCTTGTGTCAGCACCCTGGTGGACTTGCCCTGTAGTGGTACAGCAGCTCTTTCCCTTCATCTTGTGGTTCTACAGGTGGTGGTGGACACATGAATGGAAAGCAGGACACTATACACTATCTATGAGCCTCAGGTCATTTCCAAAGTTCCTCATGATGAGGAATACAAAGCACCTGGAGCTGCCGGCAACGCCAGCCCAATGTAGCAATGCCACTGTTTTCTTTGCAGGCATGTCCTTGGGTTATGGTGAAGTTCCTGAAAGGGATGGTAAGTCTTTCTTATTCCCCTACGCTGATTTCTATACCAGACCCTTACAGCTCAGTATGGACATGGTGAACACGGGTACCTCAATACCAGACACCAGCTGAAGGTGCTGGGCTCACATCAGGGACGGAAAGCAGGAAAAATTATATCATGGCCTTCTGTGCCAAGCATCACAGGGACTCTGAGAAGCCACTTTATATCTCCCAAGATAATCGGTATGAATTTCAGTACTGTTTTAAAGATGAAGAAAGCCCCACACCAGATAGAAAGAGCATATGACAAGACTGCTCTAAGAAATGCAATTTATATCATGCATTTTTACCTATTAAGAACTGTTCAGGGGCAAAGCTAAAGTCTTCTTAAAAATATCCAAACACAATATGGGAAGACAAGCACCTCACCCACATCTCACTCCACACAGACTATGCCTTTGCACATCCACTGGCATGATGCTGGTGAGCTCCCCTTGGATCTTCTCCCCTGGGGTTTCATTTGGCTGCCCGTATTAGTTAATAGACTCAACTTTAAAAGAAAAACTCAGGCTGAAATGAGGCTCCTTTCAAACCATTTTTTTTTGTGTGGAAATTCCTCCCAAATTATATTGAAATAAGGCTTGGGAAAAGGTGCTCCTGTGGGGCAGGACTGAAGTTCTGGATTTGCTGACTTTTGAAGAATGGAGAGGGGTTCTTTATATTTGTAGAATAGGAGCCATCTCCATTTATAAGACCTAAGACCTGCTCCTGATACCTTCTCATCCTCTTGCTCATCCGCTTCGGAAGGATGCACAAGGAGAAGAACTTAATTCATTGCCAAGGGCACACTGGTCTGACAGCACACACACCTCTGGGATGTAAAATACTTCTGATCAAAACCCAAAGGTTGTTGGTTTTATTTTCTTCAAACTAGGAATGGTCTGCTCTTTCTATGACCTCAGAATCAGAACCTATGGCCTAGAATTCAGAATTTGCCTCAAAAATGGAAAATAATAATGTGAAACTATATTCTTTCTCTTCCCATGGGCTCTTCCACATTTTTACTCCAAGTCTGTCCCACAAAGGACTGCAGCAACCAGAAGATGAGGGCAGTGTTTGATTTTTAGTATCAAAAAAGTGCATCTGAATGGCTCATGTTAGGAGAGCTGAGATCTGCTCTTGGAAATGCCGGTTTGTGTTTCCCTTAAGTCTATTCAAAACAAAGGAAAATAAGCTCTCCTGCAGCTGAATGGGGGAGTCAAATGTGTCCACACACAATAGAGGAAGGGCCATCTGCACCATCTGATACAATCATGGAAGCTGGTACAGGACCTCCCTACCACCAGGCAGATGGGGGACAAGAACCCCATAGTATCACAATATGCAAGGACACATTACTGGAGACGATGACAAGCTGGAATGAGTGATGCTTCTTTCCCCGAGACCTCTCCCTGGCCAAGGCTGGCCATGCAGAGAGGGTAATCCCCTCTTGCCTCTGCAGTGGGAAGCGGGTGAGCAGAGCACAGAGGGAGATGAACCAGCTCATGGAGGTCGCAGTGTGCTGCCCTCACCCCGTCACGGTGCTGCAAGATTGGAAATTGCATGGCACTGAACCGAGGGTGCCGCAGCATCCAGCCAAACAAGCGTGTGCAACGGTGGCAGCCGTGGCACTGCACAGGAAGAGCAGACCCAAGCCCTGCATCTCGGGGGGTAACGGGCACCCCATGCCCCCTTTTCATCCCGAGGTTATAAAGCGGAGCACAGGGCAGGCAGGCACGGGGGCAGAGGCAGCTGCTCCCTGTAAGATCTGCTCCATTACACCTCTCAGAAAAGGGGAGAAGGGGTGGGAAGGGCGGGAGGAGGCGGATTTCCAGGCATGGGTGGGTCCATTCTTCACCAGCTTACACAAGTCAAAGCTGCCACCGAGGTGGGGGGGACAAGCTAGGCGGGGGGTGGCCGGTGCTTCATGGGGACAAGCCATTCAGGCTGGCTTGTGTTTCACACCCAGCACTTCAGATGGGTATGCCCATCTCGGAGCTACTGAGAAAGCAGCCGCAGCACTGTCCCATCGTGCCCCCGCACACCGTCTCCATGTGCCTGCCAAATAAGCCGGCTCTGGGATGACACTTTTCTTTCTGGATGCCTAGCCCCAAAGCCAAACTGATGTCATTAAAGTGACTGCCCCCCTCGCCTCCCCCTCGCCTCCCCAGCGCCCATCCACCAGGCTCAGCTGAAATGTAAACCTCCCCTCCTCTCCCCGCAACAAAAGCCAAAGGCTTTCAAAGCCAAACCTGATTGAAATTCAAAAACTTTTTCAGCCCCGCTCCCTCCTCCCCACCTTGAAAAGAGAGTGTATAAAACAGGGAGACAAAAGCCTCCCCCAGCCCACCCTCCGCATTGTCTGGCCGGGGCAGGTTCGGGCCAGCGACAAGGGGCACCCAGCCCCGCGGGGGCCCTGCTCCCCGCTCCCGGCCGCTGCTCGCCCTCGGCCGGGGGGGGGGGGGGTCCCCTGCGCGCCAAAACACACCCGCACGCACCGAAACCCAAACGCTCTCCGCCTTTGTGCGGCGCACAAAGAGGAGCCCGGCGGTGATGGAGCCCGCCGGCGTGATTTACTCACCTGCCTCTCCAGCCACCCGTGGATTTCTATGGGGTGTGGGGGAGGGGAGAGCTGCCCTTTGGTTTTATGCACACACACACCAGCTTTTGTTGTCGTCCCCCCTTCTCTGGAGCCAGTATCTTCTGGGTGATCCTTAACCTTGCAAGTAGCTGATGTCCCACCCCTCCGTGCTACTGCTGGGTGTCCCGTTCAGTGTGGATGGTCCAGACATTGACTTCTGAAGCTCCCTTCCCTTTGAGGGAGACATTTCAGGGTCCTCATTTTGAGGTGAGCTTCTTTCTGTGCATCTTCAGCCAAACAGTTGCTCTGTTTCCCTCTCAAATGCTCTTCCTAGTTCTGTATTCCCCGCACAGAGGAGAGGTGTCTTCTCCGTAA
The DNA here is from genome assembly GCF_034315485.1 of Pezoporus occidentalis. Taxonomy (NCBI): domain Eukaryota; kingdom Metazoa; phylum Chordata; class Aves; order Psittaciformes; family Psittacidae; genus Pezoporus; species Pezoporus occidentalis. Next base: position 1,886,720 of record NW_026913791.1, on the reverse strand, counting down.
GCCCCACTCATGCCTGATTGTATAGGAAGCCAACTCCACTAGCTCTTCCACCCATTGCAGCCAAGGCAGTGTCTCTCAGAGGCTTTAGAAGGGCAGCAACACTCCTACTGCCCTGTTGGGCTTCAAAACCTCGTGGTGCTGACCCACCTGGGCAGTCCCCATCAGCTGTCCCCATGTGGCCAGTGGGAAAATGGAGAAAGATTTTAATGCTCAAACTTCCCCACAGAGGAGCTCTGGGGTGTCTGGGTACCTGCACCCAGAAGAAGAGCAAAACGACACTAAGCCGTGGTTTTCAGACACCAGCCACCAGCTTTTCTGCTAAACCTCCCACAGTGGTGCTTGTGTCAATGCCATTTCCCAGGAGCAGAAAGAGGGCTCGGCATTTCTACCACCAAGTCTCTCCAGAGATTTCTCAGAGGCAGCAGAGCATCCAGTGATAAAACTTGGCCTTTTCCTTTATAGAATAAAGAAAAGAGACCAAGTAGCTGTGGGTACAAAGATTCCTTGATTTCTTCCCAGTTCAACAGCAGGCTCTTGCAGGGCACCTCTTGGGGGGAGGCGGGGGGGAGACAGCACAGCTAACACAGTGACAGCAGCCCATCAATTCCATCTATGCTCCTACATGTTCTCCAGGACCTCTCCTGCTGCTCCGTTATGACACCTTGAGTCTTTCCATTTTTCCTTTCCATTTCCCCTTCCATTTTTCCTTTTTCTTTTGAAGATCCTTGATCTTCCAAAAGATCTTTGGAAGCAGCTCTCCTCCCTGCCCTGTGCTCCCCTGAAAGGAGCCCTAATCCATAGCAGCAAGTCATATGGGTACCATCACCATGACCTGGCTGCACGCACTCTGAAGATGTCATCCCTAAGTGATACTGAGCAGTCTTGTTCTCAAAGGTGACATACTCCACCAACATATGTCCTTAAAATGGAAGTTTCTTCCCTCAGCAGAGACATGTCCTTGTTCAGATGCTGCTACTGTGTATAACCCATTTTAAAAAATCTTGAGAATGGCTGATACGTTATGATTGTGTGAACTTAGAATATGATGCATAAACAGGAATGGAGTGCAGACATCAGGTTCTCCTCTACTACTGCTCACAGCACCAGCCTGGACAGGAGATATTCTTCTCTGGACCTTGCTTTTCCCATCAGTAAAAGGGAGGCAGTGATTCCAGCTCACTCCTCCAAGCTGCTCTGAGCTCTTACAAGTGAAAAGCAGTAAGTGTACAAAGTGCCAACAGCTCTGACTCCAGAGCTGGATGAGAGACCCAGCTTCTGACTCAGCTCCCTGCCTGTACAGCTCCTTGGCTATCCAAGACAGACTACTAAATTATGCAAAACCTTTGAGCGAGCCTGGCTTAATTAAGTTTTTATTTTAGTAAATTACCAGTGTGGGAGTGGTTGAATCTGCAAACCGTTGCTCCTGCTTGGTTAGGATTTTATTTGGAAATAAGACACTTCATTACATCCCTGTAAACAAGATCTACTCAGAAAGGAGGACTGGGGCAGAGGATCAATATGGAAGTGGGAAGAGGAGGTGAGAGGACAAGCAAGCCAGTCTGGGAAGCGCGATAAACACAGGGATTTGGGAAAAACTGTCCAAGTGTGGCCTATGCTGCACTCGATTTCTCCCCAAAATCAGCCTTCAAAACATACTAGTCTCTTCCTGAAACTTGCAGCACTGTTGCCATCCGTGGCAATGCTGTAGATTCCTGCATGTGGACACATCTGCCTGGGACATTTTATCTTGAAAGATCTCCTCACCCATACATCCTATATCCTTGGAGCAATAAAATTTGAACAGGACAGGCTCTTCACAAGTGCACAGCACTGATCTTCCCAAAGCTAAAGTGGGTTTGTAAAACCCAGCAGGTCCATGACACCATTACTGCCATTATTGCCATGAGCTGCTACTGCCCTGAACCCAGAAATCACTTTTTCCACTAAAATACTACCACTAGAGGCAAGACCTGGCAGTCTTGTGCCTCTTCTGACTGACATGGGAGAAGCCATGAGCAGCAATGGGACATCAACACAGCATGCACCCTGGGATCTGATCTTCTTTGCCCAGGACATTGGCTCTGTCATCGTAAGTCCCTAATTGGTTTACTAGCATGATGGTAGCCCATGGTATTACAATGCTTTTTGCTGTCTGTGTCACTCCTGAGCCCACTAACACCCAACACCAGCCACATGGCAATACAAGACCTGGGTACAGCAGGGAGGCCCAGGTGAGCAATGACTTACCCTTCCAAAAATCATAGAATCTTTTAGGTTGGAAAAGATCATTAATATCATCAAGTCCAATTGTAAACCCAGCACTGCCAAGTCCACCGTGATCCCAAGTGTCACATCTACATGTATTTTCAATATCTCCAGAATGGTGACTCCACTTCCCTAGGCAGCCTGTGCCAATGCTTGACAACCCTTTTTGTGAAGGAATTATTCCTAATATGCAATCTAAACCTCCCCATGGTACAGATCTGGTGCTTTGGATGCAAACCAGATACACATTTTTACAAACAGGACCTGTTCTCAAGGGAACAAACCTAAAAGGTGACTAATTTGCTGGTACTTCAGAAAGTTATTTCTAAGATACTGCATCTAATTTTTAAATAGAATGCAGCTCAATATCTTGTTAGTCAAATGTTACAGTGTTTATAACTTAAATATCCATCCAGAGAGAAATCATGATGCTTTTATAAAACTCCTTCAATAGCTTCAGTTAAAAATAAACTAGCCAATTTATCAATCAGCCTTATTCATTCACCTCAGCTATTGTGGGAAGAAAAGAGCAACGTACGCAAGAGAGAAGCAAATGGCCTGAGAAGAGGCAGCTGAACGTATTGATCAGAGTTCAACAACAAAAAATTGTTAGGAAAACAGGACACACGTCATTTGGTTTAATGCAGCCCACACAAACAGCTCCAAAAGGCCACAGCTGCCTGCCTGGAGCTTTGCTTGAGTTGGTTGGTGCCTCTCACCCAAATGACAGCCCTCCAAGAGCGGGCAGGACCTCTTACTGCTCCTACTACTTTAAAACTGCTCTATCTTCCCTGGAATGATAATAAATAAATAAAACAAAAGTCAACCTTGTATCCTCAGGGTGACAAAATAATAAATAAATAAGCAGGAATGCTTGCAACCCACAAAGTCTGACAGCTTAAAGTGTGTGCAAAGGAAAAAACACTGGTGAAAGAGTGAAAGCCATCCTTTGAACTCCCGCGCCCAAGCACTCTCCTAGGCGAAGGATTTATGCATCTGCTCCAGCATGCCAGTTCAGAGAGACCCCTTCTATACATCTTACCCTGATGGGGCTCTCAGAAGTCTTTTGTGGCCTTCTCCCCTACTTTTGGCTTTTACTGTTTAAACTTCCACTGTTTTCCTGCAGGTGAAAAAGGGGAGAGAATCACTTTTCACTTCCTGGGTTATTTAAAAAGAAAGGGAAAGAAAAATACTTTTTTCCTCTTCTGAAAGGAACAGTTTTGTATTATTTTGATTTTTTTAAATTATTATTATTTTTAAAATAACCTGTTTGGGAACGCCCCGGCCCCCATGGCTGGAGATGGAGCTTCCCATCTCCCTCAGCCTGTTGCATTCAGGCAAGGTGAAGAGGCACAACTCGTGTTAGGCCGATGGGAACAAATCTCTGCTTTTGTTCCCTGCAAAAGGCTTTGCTAATTGCCGTTGGCCCGACTCTGCCTTATCTGCGATTGCTCCCAGAAGGGGAGGGCATAGGCAGGTTCAAAGAAAGGAAGAAAGAAGAAAAGAAAGAAGAGAAAGCAAGAGAAAACACTGCTTTTTTTTTTCTCCAGCAGCCAGTGCAAGGCAGAAAAACAGAGGGAAAGAAAGGAGAGGGAGCATGAAAGAGAACAAAAAATAAATAAATGACCTGAGGCTGCTTGGAAGACCCTCTTTCTCTCCTATCAGCTTTTACAGGGGGCAATACATTTTATTCATTGCCAGGTCTGACTTATCGCAGCCTTGTTTTTAATGAGGTATAATAAGGGGAACATTTTGTAACAACACGGTTCCTCTATTTTATCCGACAAACAGCTGTGTCATGGCCGTCGCTGGGAGAATGAATCATATCTCCCTGCCTGCATATGCTAACTCCCATGTAATTACCCTCGCATCTTAAATAAAGCAGGCCCTAAACCTGTCGCTCAGATTACAAGCAAACGGTGCAGACCTCGTAACTGGGGCCTCTATCATTACAATTAATTTATCACAGGAGCGGCTGAGATTAGAGACTAGAATTAAAGCAGAGAGCAGGGAGGGTGCCACAGGACTGACAGGGAGAGAGGGAGAAGAGCTTTATTGCAGAGCAAGGCAGGCTAATTCCTTAACTGGAGCAATCCTGGGTATTACTTCTTTTTCCTTTAAGTTATTCACGCAGTTATTTTGCCGAGGCTACGGCAGGACATTTTTCTCCCTGGAGTGTCAGGAAGTAGAAAGCAAAGGGAACTTTGCCCTGCATTAAGCCCACTCAGTAAACACAAACATACAAAGGCCTCAGCCTGGGTGCATATACCCATGTCCAGATATGTGCATGCCTGTGATTTTACAGAAGAATACACATGCTGTGCTTGTATACAGATATGCCAATGTACATTACATGCAGAGAGAAGAGGTAGATGTGAAGAGCATCTCTTCATCACTGCTACACAGCATTGTTTTGCCTTTTGAAAACTTCTTTGCCTTAAATACAATTTGTCCGGTAGAACAGCCTATTCCTGCTCAAAGATGCCCACAGCACCAGTGCAACATAGATTTGCTGTGGCATGAGCCTATCTGCCACTGCTGGGCTACCCCTGCTTCTTGCACCCACACTCAATGGCACAGGCTTACACATCCACGCTGGGCTCCCAGTGCTGCTCCTTCTTCTTGCTTGGAAGAAGACAGAGGCAATCAAAGGTGCTGAAGGGGTCTATTCACATATAGACCTTGTCTACAGAGAGCTTTGGTAGCAACACAACTGCTTTGCCTGAAGAGCACATGTTTTACCCAGACCGTTACATGAGTACTCATGGGTACTGCTGCTCTCCTGTGAACTCCCTTACACTTGCGCAGCTTGTTTCTCCCCTACAGGATTCTCCTTCCAATCACTGAACCATGGGCTCACTGGGGATGCTGTGGAGCCCAGCACAGCTGCCCAAACAGATGATTTGCAGAGCTGCAGGGCACCTCCAGCCAAGAACTCCCCATCCCTGCAGCCATCCCTGCAGCCCATCAGCACATGCACAAGACCACAGTGCATGGCAGCCTGCAGTGTCCTGCCTTTTTTCCAGCACTGCTCTCCCCCTGCAATGCTCGCTCTACCTGCAGAAAGACATCTTCAAGCAGAAGAGGACCATTTCACACCAAGACATCAACTCTGCAGCTGGATATACAGAGGAAAAGACTCTACAGACAGCAAAGGCCTCCTGGTATCAGAGGGAGTAAGGTGATTCTCAGTCAGCTGCATCCAAAATAGATCTAACTGTAGGATCAGGATCTAATTCAGTAAAACAATCAAGAGACATACTTTGATTAAAATCAGATGTATTTTTTTATAAAAATAATATCTCTTTTTGGTTTGTTTGTTTTTTAAGAACTTCTGTGATTGTTGCACTGGGAAGAATCATGAAAATCTATTTTACTTTCTCCTATCAGGAATGTAGACATTTCTATTGGTCTGCGTATTGAAAACAGCTTTCCTCCCCTCGCTTTTGCTTGCAGTTGTTCTTCAGTGCTTTATCTTTCAGAGCTTTACGCAAAAGCTGAATGCTGCAAGGCCTGAGCTCTGAAATGAACAGATGAAAGGGAAGGAGGAAGGTTGGTTTGCAAAGGATTGGCGTACATATTTGCACAAATTACTGTTTGTTTGAGGCTTGGGGGGGTGGGGGGGTGTTTGTTTTGAGGAGTCGTAAACACTGTTTTTTACCAAAAACTGAATCTGAGACCAAATGACATAGACACATTACAGAAAAAGCTAAACCACCTAAATCAAAGTGTGCCAGGCTGTCAGCAGCGCACTCCAGCCAGCAGGAAGGTTATATTTTTATGGGCACCAGAGCTGTCACTTGTGGGCAGAAGAAGTGACCTGTGGTCCTTCCAGCCCAGTGTGGTGTCTTCAGCAAAGGCAAGAGCAGATGCTTCTGTGAAAGATCAAACGAAAGAAGACAAAAGGAAGACACCACTGTAAACAGTTACAGGGCAGCTTCAATTCAAGGGAAGTTTCCTCCCCAAAAGCCAGCCACTGGCATATGCTCTGTTCTCATGGCAGAAGGCATTTAGCAACATTTTACAGGATTAAGCCCTAAAACTCCACTCTCCAGTATCAATGGGACTGGAAAGCTGTAATCTTTTTTAATTATTGCTATTTGAAAGCATAGCTTTTTGCTTCTCTTTTCTACCTGCTGGTGCTTGTTTTTACGATGTGTTTGCTAACCAGGTCCTGAAAATACAGTGTTTTCAGATTGAAACCCTCTGCTTCTTACCAAGTGAGCCAGCATGGCCAATTTAACACATATACTGAATATATCGATACTATTTCAAAGCATCTCCTGCCAACATTTCCTTCTTCCCTGAAACTCCACTGTGGTATGGAACCTGATGGCAAATAGGTGAATGGCACTATGCATTCCCACTCCCACAGTGCTGGTTTGGCTGCCCCGGAGCAGGGCCAGGGGGACGCAGGCAGTGGACATGCCGCTCTTTATTCTCTGCTCACAATTGGCAGCTTCCTCCACCCACCCAAACAGACCCTGCAATGTTTTTTAAAATGCAGTCAGCAGCTGGAAACTAAGGCAACTTCTGTCTCCTATTGAAAGCCTCCCAGCAAAGCTGCAGCCTTTCCCTGGACCACCCTGGGTCATGTAAATTCAGCAGATTATCCATCCCTAACTCTCCTCATCTATCACTCGCCTCTGTTATCGATCTGCTCCTCTGAGTAAGTGGGGCCCGGGCTGTCCATTGCTGAGTCCTGCAAATCTGGCCAGACGGACGTGTGACTGCCTGGGAGAGCGAGGAGGACAGGTTCAATAATGCCGGGTTACTGCCACTGCACAGCCTGAGCCGGGCTGATCTATGGGCTCGGCAAAAGGAGGATTCAAAAGCAGAGCAAGACTTGGCCATAATGCCACAGGACTCAATCTAATCCCATGACACTCAGCTTTAAAGGCAATATAGCCAGCCGCCAGCTGCCAGCCAAAGCTGGGAAGTCACTTCCACCACCCAGTGGAACAGATTAAATGCCTTCTTTCCATCTATAAGATACCGACAGCACCTCAGCTAGCCGTCTGCTCCCTGTTTTGCAGATGAAGGCTGGGAAGTGTCTATCTCCCCATGCTCTATTCCAGCTTTTTGCCAGAATTGCACAAAATCCCAAGACTTAGACATAAAACTGCCCCATTTTAAACCCAGATGACTTAAAGCTGAGCTGATTTCCCCTCTCAGTTTCACCCAAGCAAGCTCTGCAATGGCAGTCCAGCTGCAAAGCTCAGCAGACCAGAGACCTAGGGTCAAAGCCCTAAATACTCCACAAGTGCCACCTGCACCAATCTCAATTTCCATTAATTTCATGTTCTTTAATTTATAAATAAAACTGAAAGATGAACCAAGTATCATCACACCACCACTGCATTTCTCCCCCTGTAAATATCTTGCTATAGCCACATGGCAAGGTCTGATGTAGTCAAGTCACCCCAGTGGGGTGCTAATTCTGGGAGCTGGAGATAACCATTGAGACGGGAATACTGGTAACAATTTAATTGCTGATCTTTCAGCAAATATATGTATCTCGGATGCTTATTCATAATCTCAAACTGCTCTCCATGTCTCCCAAAGAGGTGACAAAAACCTTATGTGCCTATCTAGCTGCCAAAACCTCGCACTTCCCCCCGCTTCTACAGTGCAGCTGAGTATTGTTAATATAAAAATCTTTGGCCTATTGATCACTCAAAATATGAGGGTGACAAAAATGCATTGAATTTAACATAAAAATAAACAACTCATGGCTGCTGTATTGACTGTATTATTCATATTATGTTTTAATTCATTTGCCTTTTGCGCAGCAGCTGCAGATTTTCGCCATCTGTGTCAGACCACTTCCGAAGCCCAGGCAATTGGGTCTCTGCTCCAACACTACCAGTGCAAAGACATTATAGATAGAGAACACCACCCTGCACTGTGCAAAAACTCGTGGTGGTGCCACTTTTTGGACACTGACCGGTGTTAGGGGACATGACGAGGCACAACTTGGTTTCAAAGTCTAAAACAACAAGGAAGCTAACCCGTTCTTTGTAAGGATATTCGACAGCTTCACAAGCCTCAGGTTGACTAACCCAACCCTAACCCTACACTGATGGTTTGGTTAGGCATTTACAACTTGCTCTAGATAGAATCGTAGAATCAGTTAGGTTGGAAAAGACCTTTAAGATCATCGAGTCCAACCATTATGAGAGATACTTGTATCTCAGACTGGATTTCCCCTGGCTCCATATCATGACTATGCAGCACACATCAGATCATCTTTCTCCCTGCTGTTCCAACAGGTTAGAAGCTCTGCATACATTAGTGGTCCCAAAACTCACCCGTGGATGGGGTGAACACAGAAAACTGCACTATCCCCAGTCCTTCTCAAGGCACTGGAACAGCAGAGCCCTGGGGAAGAAAGGCTGGACTTTAAATGGAAAGATGGGGTTGAGACCCCACCCCATGTCACACCAAGCACCACTAAAACCAAAGCAAACCAGGCAGCCCCATAAGTCGTAAGAATTAAAGGCACGATTCCCCCTTTCTAACGATGCTTTTACAGAAACCATTCCACTGTAAAACTTTATGATTTGAATCTTTATAGCTGCCAGCAGAGCACATGTTCACTGCCTTAAATTATAACTTAGTCTCAACAGAATTTGTGCTTTCCAGCACTCTGTGCATAGAGTGAAAGATGAGAGGCAGAACTTCGTGCCTGCCGCCCACCTGCTTCCTTGGACCTTGACCTCCAGAGGTACTGTGAGCTGGGGGGCAGCCTCAAACCAGCTCCCATCTGGAGATGCTCTGCAGCACAGGTATTTATGCAGCACCTTACAGCACAGGGGTTGAGATGCCCACGGGGCATTGTTATGGTGCTGTTTATCACCGTGATTGCTAAAACACTAAAATGGAGGAATGTGGATACCAATAAACACACCAAAGGGACCAGTAGAGGTATGACAGCAGCATCCCAGCCATGCTTTTTGGGGCCAACACATATTTCTTTGCAGGATCAAAGACAACCACTGTTAGTGGAAAGTGTCTGGGGTAGCAAGGAAACCTTCACTCATTCGAACAGTAGAAAAGGACCAAATCTGCAACTGCTATTGTCACAGCTTCATTGTACAGCAGTCCCCCAAAGTACAGCACCTTCCAGTGGATGAACGTACATGGTCTGTCTACTAACACATCTGCTCCCAGCTCTGCTCTCTGCAGCAGACATAGTACTGGCAGAGACATTCGTAGACTACCATGAAGCAGAGCATCTTCCTCTTGTCTCTGATCTGCCTTCCTCACACACACCCCTAGCTCAAAACAATCACATTGGTTATTGCTGGCTTTTCTAAAACCTTGCTGCACATAACCCATAAATTGCACTGGTAAAATACAAAGCAGCTTGGAAATCCGAGCTTCAACACTGAAAGAAGCTTTTGCCTTGTGTGCACGTTTGCACATAGCAAGATGGTAGCAATGGAAAACACTGGAAGGAAATCACCAGCCATCTGCAGGGAAGAGTACTCCGGTTTGGTGGGGGAAATGGGAATATTTTTCTCAATTCCTTCTCATCTCCAGCAACAAGGCAGAAACGACCAGTCAATCAATACAAAAGTAAAATTTGTAACCCAGGTAACCTTTAAACTCTAAACAATGTGTATATACTAAACTAAAACAAACTACACAAAATCCCAGCTAGGCATCAAAATCACCCTGGGTCAGCCAGACTAAGAAAACAGAGATAAAAGGCTTCAGCATCCGCCGTACCAAGCCCTGGCACCCTCTCAGCTGAAACCTGGGATCCTATGAACAGGTAGTCCTCCCCAGGCAGCCATAAACCCCAGCTTTGATTTTGTGAGTCCTTTAGGTAGGTGACCTGCTAGATGGCTGGGTTCACCATATTCACCATACTCCTGCAGCTGGTATACTTGAAAGGTATAAGGAACATCTCTCTAGCTGCATTCCCTGCTTCCAATCCTGGCACAACTGGCTCACACCTTTCCCCTTTGCATCTTCTTTGCTTTTCTTCTGGGGAGGGGGGCACTGCTTTCTCCTTTCCTTTAATTGATCATGTGCTCATAAACTTACATGGGACCATTTTTGCTGCCAGCTTCTGATCCTGTGCTTTAATCTGCTGTGCCTCTGATTCATTAAAACATCTCCCCACCCAACAGCATCCCTCCGCACTGAGCTCCCACAGAAACTGGAGTACATTTCTAGGAGAGCACCCAGTGCTCCACACTTTGTGTCTGCACAACAGTGGGAACCTGGTACCTGGAGAATAACAAAATCATACAGAAGTAGGAAGGGTGAGCAAGAGGTTATCTGCTTCTTTCTGTCCAGAAGCAGAAACAGCTAAATTTAACACATTCCTGAAATAATTCTGCTTAATTTGCTCCTGAAACCTGTCCGTGCTTCCCACTCCCTTGAGTGCTTATTGCCTTGCTCTGTCACCCTCATGCTAGAAAATAAGAAAGGCTTCAGTTTAAGCTCTGAACTTCTTGCCTTATCTGCAGTTGGCACATCTTCCTACTTTTCAACCTGCAATTCCCTCCTGACTTGCCATCCTCAAATGAGGGTGGATGTCTTCTTCACCCTCCTAAGGAGAGACCGATCTGACCACCCTCACCGTCATAGGTAGGCTATAGCTGCAATGGGCATCAACAAGGAGAACTAAGAAAGCTCTCCATTTTCTGCAGGACTAGGAAGAATTTATGAATAAACCTGGTGAGCGTTTTCATTTCTTTTTTCCCTTACTCTAATCTCCTTCATTTCTAGGGGAGGGGGGATGCAGAGCTCCTGTGGGCAGGATAAGAGACAGCTCTTTGAGACCTGAAGTTTCTCAGTCCAGACTGGACATCTAGTACCTGGCAGACCTCACCTTTCACAGAGCCACACGTGACTAAGAGCTTCCCTTTGATGCTTTCTCCTCTGGTCCTTTTAGGCTGCGGTCCAGTAACTTTCCTTCTTTAAAGGAAGGCCAAGGCGATTTTGTTTCCTGACTTTTGAAGAGCTTTTCCTCTTCTTTCTTTGATCTGTGTAGTGAATTTGATCTCCCAGAAGAGCAGGATGAGTGTGTCTCCTTGCAGCCTGGTTCCGGACAGTCAGGATTTGATTCATTGATTCGTTTGTTTTTATTTGGCTTCTGTGTTTGGCAGGCTGAACACAGGGCTGCAAGCAAGGCTCTTTCTTTAGGTCCAGGAGAAGGAAGGTGTTTTCCTGACCCTGACAGAGTCTGTTCTTCTCAGACCTTGGACTGGATGTCAGGGCATCTTTGGAAGTACTTCCACCATCTTTTCAGGGATGCAGGGAAAGAAGTTCACTTCTCCCTCCTGCTCCTTCATGGGACTGGACATCTAAACAGTGTGTGTTGATAAAATATCTGAGTCCTCCAGGGAATGCATTGAAGGCAGTGCTTTAATTTCCATTTTGTTTAATGGCAGGCTCTGGGAGAGGTGCCTGCTGACCATTCATGCTCCCCACTGGCCTGGCAGCCAGAGGAGGGCTGAAGAGGAATAGAAGAGGGGCCCTATACTCTCTGGGGATGGAGAAGAGGCTGTAACAGATCAGGAACTCCACAAAATCACCTTATTGAAGGGTGAGCTGAAACTCTTTTAGGGTCTCTATCCCAATGACAGCTCTTATGGGACTTCAGCATGAGTCTGAATGATTCTTCCAAACAGCCACACATGGGGAACCCCACTGCAAACCTCTTCCACACCTGCTGGCACCTTTCCATCCCAAGAGGATGAGAGAGAGATCTTGATGTGCTCAGACCAGTTCTTAGCTGGAGGTGACCTGTCCTAGAACCATAGAATAGCTAGGAATAAGAATAGTCCTAGTTAGGAATCAAAAAGGTTGGAAATAAGAATCATTTAAAGAGGTGCTCTGAGGTGAGGTGACCAAGGCAGACAGAACCAGTCCAGCTGGTCAGTCCTCCTTCAAGGGGCTCAACCCACTGACAGAGCACCCTCAGTTCCATGCCATGACATGGTTCCTGTCTGCATCCCTGGGCGCTCAAGACAGAATGGGTCAATTCCTCTCCTGGGCTGCTGCTGGAGAAGCACATCAGAAGTCCTGCTTGCAGCCTAGCCATGGCTTAACCCCATCACTGGGAATCAGCTCATGGCTGCGCTGAAATTAAGAACAAAATGAATGTTTGTGCGGATATTACTGAAGTTTTCAAGCATCCTGGCTAACCAGTGCTGGAGCTGGGATAAGGACAGGAGCCACTCACTTCCAGCAATGCTGCATATTCAATAAATAACTGGGGTATTTACTCAAATGAATGACTCTGAGCCTGTTCCAAGGAGTTAATTTAGTGCTAACTGACTGGATGAAAATGGAAAGGTCTCATTTTACATTAAGAATGATCACCTGACAGTTTTACTGAATATGTTATGGCAGGATTTATATGGCTATATAATTTTAGGGTATATTTGGAAGATTATTATCCTGAATTAAATAAACACAATCTCAAGAAAATCAACATGGAGTCAGGAACTTGAACAGGAAAAAAGGCGAGAAACTGGCTCAGAAGGGAACGTCAGTGGTTGTACCTTGCTCTTTCCACCAGCCGCTGCTTTGTAAACAGTGGGATTGCAGAATTCATAGTAAATGGCAAAAATCCCAAAGTCACCCTCAATTCTGCTAACTTGCACATCACTAATGAATATGGCACAAATGTCTTACCCCGCATGTCTTATCTTTGCACGGGGAGGGAAGCAGAGAGGGAACCCAGCAGGTTGTGTGAGCTGGAGGGAGGAAGGATGGAAGGAGGCAGGAAGAAGAGGTTTGTGTGTCAGAAGTGCCCCTTCAAAAGTGTTGCTTAAAGGGTCTTCTGCAAGGATAAGGAAAAAAAAGACGGGAATCAAAAGCGAATACATTGTTGACTTTAGTAAAGGCATTGCTTTCATGCATCCTATTTGACAGGGAATATTCCCACTCTCCAAACAGATATGGGGTACAAAGGAGACTTTTGGGCACTTTCGTCTCTTGTGCTCCGGGGCAGCTGGCAGGCTGCAGGCTTCTGGTTCACACAAGAGCAGCCCTGAACTGAGGCTAAAATATGCCCCATTGCACATAACCCAAGGGATGGAAAAAAGGCTGCTCAATGCAGCAAGCTCCTATTGCATTCCCAGCAGGTCTGGGATACACCGGCACCTGCAGCCAGCATTGGTGCAAAGCTCTTTGGCCATACCCAAAGTGTTTGTATGCTGTTGGGGCACCAGAGATGCCCCAAACAGGGGCTGTGCCCATCCTCCTTCCAGCCTCCATGGGCTGCAGTGGCTTGCATGAAGGGGCCTTTAGCGCAAGTAAGTGCCTAGGACACAACCAGATGCCTCTTCCAGCCTCCGCATATCCCAAATCCCCTTCCTTCTCATCCTGTGTCTCTAAGTGTAATTGTATACAAGGAAACCCCTCTCCAGGCTTGTTCTGTTTTACAGACTGCCTGATGGGATTATCTTTCCTGTCATTTTGAAGCTTGCATAAGCCTGCATCTTACGCCACTCAAGCTAAATCACACTCAAGACACTTTGTCTGTCTAGATGGTGTTGAGGACCAAGTCATTTATTCACAGATCATGTTAGTTGTTTAGTAAAAAAGCAAATTAAAAAAAAAAAAGAATTCTAAATTAAATATAAGAAGTAGGCAATAAGGACATTGCAGTCAAGTAGTAATATCCTGTGGAGCAGATAAGTACCAAATTGAAATGATCTTAAACACGCTGAAAACTGCACTCCCTGGTCTCAGACCACACAAAGAAAAGGCAACTTATTTGGTCAGGCATGATCTTCCTGGGAGGTAACAGTCACTTTGATATTACAGCGATGATAGGCAGCCTAGACATACCCAAGACAGGTAGATCGATTATTCCTGCAGCAGTAACCTTGGGGCAATATTTGTCTGTCATAACCTCAAAGCAGATCAACCAACATTTAGGGACTAATCTGATGCCCAGTCCAGTCAGTGCAAATTTTTCCATTTATTTACTTCCACAGCTGCTGGATCAGACCTTTTGGGACTGCAAAATATCATACGGGCTCCTCTTGCCACTGGAAGAGCTATAAATGTGCAGAGTCAGGAACAGCCATGTGGAATTTGGTCATGGGTTTATTAAGTAATGGAAACATCACCCAGAGCTGGGGGTGTCTGTGCCCAGAGTGGGGGGTCAGTGACACACGCAAGCCCCTTCATGCACAATGGTGAGAACATGCTTGCTATGGGAATGCACCTAGGAGCGCATCAGGAATGGGGGCACATCTCTACCTCCATGCTGGGAAACTGGAGGCACAGGGTCACCAGGAGCATCACCCCTCTATGAGCAGGGACATCTTTCAAAGAGCATCTAGGTGAGGCCAAAGTGTGCATGCATTCCCTCCAGTACGAATCCAAGTGCCAGAGTTGACTTTCTTGGGTTTGTTCTGTATTTCAAGTGCATGTTAAAGAACCAAAAAGGCTCATCCTGGAGGGGACTGTGTGCTTTAAAGCGCTGCAGCAGGCTCTGAGTGAAGATGGATACCTCAAGAGGTCCTCCTCACCAGTAAATAATTCATAAAAACCAAACAAGCCCAGGTCTGTTTGAATTAGAACAAAATATTTCTTTAGAAAAGTGAAGTGATTAAGCACAGGAGGAGCTGGAGATGACAGCTGGTGTCTGCAGCTCCGGATGAGTCACCTTCACTCGCCAAGGCCCCTCTCTCCGGGAAGTGCTTTTAACCCTTTGAGATTCCCAGGAATGATTTGTCACCGGGGTTATTAGCATTTCTCCCTTGATATCGACAGCTTGTCTTTCCTCCTTCTAACCAGTGAGTGATTTCTTCACACGCTCGCCAAATATAGCCAAATCACCATGGTAAACGTATCGACAGAATCATATTAACAGCTGCTGAGCATTTACAGGGCTGTAAGTTATACAAAAAAAGAGGGAAGGAAAACACACATGGAAATAAACCGACTCTGATCAGCAGTGACAAGCATTTATTTAGGAGTCACTTGATGGAAATATTTTTTATGCTTTAATTGCTACTTATAGGCTCCTATAGAAGGGTGGCTTTGGACAAAATGATCTCTTTAAATCTGAGCATTAAGCCAGCATCGAGCACACCCTACCTGATGGGAAGCAGGAGAAGGATTTACTTTTAAAGTGCTGCCCTTGTTTAAATCAAGCCTGAGGTTTGCAAGCAAAAGTTACATCGCTGCTGACTTACCAAGCAAGGACCTTTTAAGTTTAAAGTCTAGGTAAGAGCTGGAAACACATCTATCCTGCCTGGGACAGAGCATGGCTGTGCAGCTGATCATCACCCACCTGCCCTGGAGAAAAGAGCTGATGCCAACTTAGGGCTGGTCCAAGTCAGACTAGCCTTGGCGGAAGAAGAGAGCCTTTCTTCTCCTCCGCCTTGCCGTTCTCAGCATGTTCATGACATGCTCACCATCCCCTACCTGCCTCCTCATCTGGGGGTACAGTCTTATTAAGGACACACAACAACGACATGTAGGATATCAATATTTCATTTGAGCAACCAAAGGTCCAGAATTGCTTCTGAAAGCAGTCTTAGCCTGTGACAACAATCCCTAATCCTAGCCCTCTCATCCCTGCTCCCATTTCCTACAGACATTCCCATCATCTCCAAGGCTCCAGCACCCAACCCCGATGCCCTGAGCCACTCGTGTTTTGCATGCTGTGGGTTTTAAGTCTTTCCCATTTCCCCTACAGGCCGCTGCTCCAGGTTTTCTCTGCATTGCTAATATCTTTAGGTATAAAGGCAGCGTCTCAAGGGGCAGCAGAGCAGTTTGTTTCTCATCCCCACGTCATGAACACTGAGACAGTCACTGGTGACAACAGGAGCACCATAAATTCATTTAACATAAATCAGCCTGGGTTTGTGCACCTGCAGTATGTTGGGCTAATGCTCTCCTCTGACTGGTAAATGAACAGAAGGAGGTAAAGAGAAGGGGAAGATCATGCGAGGTACAACTCAGAAGTGCTAGGTTTTTTAACCCTTTCAAATTCACAGGAATTCTTCAGGAGCCAAAGCGTTTCACTCCAAACTGGTGGGAATTACTGATGAGAAATCAGCACCCCCTAAAGCTGCCTCTACATTCCCTACAAAGGACACAGGACACAGGACCTGCTTTGCTCCTGGGGATCCAGCCACCTTCCCTGGGGCTCAAGAACTAAAGCTAACTTTCTGTCCAAGGTCAAGCACATAAGGAGGGCTGCTTGTGCTGAGCAAAGAGCAGAGACCTGCAGGAAACTCACTGTCAAGAAACTTGGGCGTAGAATGAAAAGGCTGCTGCAGCCAGGCCCTCAAACCACACATTTCTGCTGGACTTGGGACCACAAGGGACAGAGGAAGAGGACATGGAGTGTTTCTGCCACATGGGGACATTCATAGCTGGTCAACAACCACAGCCCATGAGACAAACATCAAACCAAGGCAATTTTCAAACGTACAATTTGGGCATCTAGACCTCTCGCTGCAGGAGCTTACATCTAATAGCTGCTGCTTCAGGGCTCACAAGGGCTGCCACTCTAGCATATGGGAAGCAGCCCTGAAGGATAGCACATTGAGCCCACTCCTTGCTTCCTAGAGTTAAGAGGCTTCTTTACAGCTAACCATTAGAGTAATGGGTTGTTATTTCTAACCACACTTGGACAGGCCCTCATAGACTTGAGTTTCGTGAGAGTTGTACCCAACTGTGCAGCTTCCTCCTGTTAAACACAGGAACGGGATGGGGTGAGCTGTGGGCATTATTAATATACAGAGACATCTGCTGCGACCACAAAGCCAAGTGTGCCTACTCACCCTGCGGTCTCTTTCCCACAGCAACACCCATTAGAAGTGCAGGGGAGATACCCTTGCAATTAGCTGCCACCCAGAATCTCCTTGTGCCAGCTTGGAAAAGGGAAGGATGGAGACTCAGGTATGATTCGCTAGGTAGCAAAGCAAGGACAGCAAGATGGGGGAAGGAAGGAGTGGCCATAATCTGAGACACAGAGAGAAGAAGTCCTCGGGAAAAGTGCTGATTCCAATCCCATCTACTGTCCTCTGGCATTTCTCAAGCTAGACTGGGGGTTTGAATCAAAGCAACTTCTGCTTACACTGCTTACACTTGTCTTTGCCACAGACCACACTACAAACTGAAGGCACATGAAACTTAGTGCAAAGCCTTCCTTTAAAAATTAGATTTAAAAGGTGTTTTAGTTCTTCTTTTCCCCCCCTCCAACTACCTTCCCCATTCAGCTCCTTACCGTCATTCGTGCCTTTCCCTTCCCCAAACTCCTTCCTTCAACAGCAACCTTCAACAACAGCAAAACAACAGAAAGAAAAGCACCCCCAGGAAAATATGCGCTGCCCTTCTCCATCTGTCCTTAATTTTCCTCCCAGGTTTGCCTCTCTGCAGCCCTCTTTCAAAGCAGCCCAGCCACTGGGCAGTGGGGCTGCAGAAGGATCACCCCAACCCTGCACACCAGGGTCAAGGTATTTGAAAGGCTCAATTCAGCTCTCTGTGAACTCTGCTATAAGAACTCTCCAGAGACTCCGACAGCATTGCTCGCTTTCTCCTGTGGAAACTCTGGCCTTTCTGTTTTCTGCACCTAAGCTTCCCTTACATCCTTTCAAGCCATCAGGTAGGTGCACAGAGCTGGGGAAGGGCAGGGTAGGTCAGTGGGGGCACAGATGGGTAAAAAACCTAATTAAGCAACAGCCAGCCCTTGTCTAGAGAGCAGGGATGTGTCCAAGGAACAGTGGCTGGGAGGCACTACTGCATGGAATCCGTCCTGCATTCCCATGGGTGCCTGTGTGGGGATCTGAATAACAGACAACACCATAGCTCTCAGCAAGCAATGTGCCAGAGGGACAAGGACCTCTGCTCTCCTCCTTCACCCATCCCCTTGCCACCTTTATGCAATAAACTCCTTAAGGCAAGGGCTCCAAAAGAGAGAGGACCTCACTTCATCCTCTGGGCTGTTAAGCCTCTTAGATCGGGAAGGAAAACAGAGAGAAAGACAGACTCCACCAAGCAGAGTAGGAAGCCCTAAAGAAGAGGCTGGGATGAGACTGGGAAAACCTGCTCTGGCTTGCAGGTTGGATTTTAGCTCTGCACTCCCCTTTCTGCTTTTTGGGGTAGTTCTTTTTTCACTCCAGACCAGCACCGTGCCAGTGACAGGGAGGCTGCTCAGTGAAGATACTGCCATTTGCCTGGGCAAATGGAGCCACCATAGGGACCTGGGATGCCTGAGGATATGATGGAGGAACAGAGCAGCACTGCCAATCTCAATACCTTCAGCTTGACCCTTGTACCATGAACCTGTTCCTTTGGGTCCAGATAGGTGCTTTCTGGACCCAGGAAAGAACAGCACCATTCATTCAGTCCTCTTTTTAAATGACATTTCAGGCACTGCTGGCTCCCTAAGACCTCTGCCTCAGTGCCTCAGCAAGTTTCTCTTTCACTCTGTTAAATCAGTGGGTGGCCTGGAGGTGCAGAACTACAGTCACTGTCTGGAGAGCCGCATCCCCTCTGCCTTGCTCTGGTGGGTACACAAGGCTACAAGCTCTCTGTCAGCTCATTCATGCTTCTCACAAATGCATTGCAGTGTCTGGAGATAGGTTGCCCTGGGACCCAGCTGTGGGCTCCTGCACCCACCAGGAGCAGAACCTGCAGGACTCACACCAGGTTGGAGCTGGATCTGCCTGTGCACTGGGAAACACCTTCACATCATCCATCTGTGTCACATCCAGCATCTCCAGCTTCCAGAAAAGGAAATACATTAGTTCATCGAACTCCAAAACATCATGGCTTTGTATTCAGGCAGCTGCACCCACCCTGAGGATGAAGGGACATGGAGCCATTTAAAAGGAGAGACCCAAAGGGAGCAACTGAGCCACCCCCAACCATCACGTGAATATCTCCTTAGTGAATCGACCTGCTGACAGCACCCTCAGCAGCCAGCAAAAGACTGTTCCTCCCCAAGAAGCCCTTCCTCTTTCCAGCAGAGCAGGGATCAGTTGCCTGGCACCCCAACAGCCATGACTTATCTGCAAGGTGTGATGGTACTACTGGGAGCAGGAAAAATAGAAGAAACGCTATTATTGCCAGAATCACCTCCATCAACCTCCACAAGAAGCAGCCTCTGGCCCCTGCAGAGCTGGAAGTGCAGAAGTTACCCACAGGACTTCCGCAACCCTCCATACATCGGCGCAGGGAAATGTGGTACCCAGGAGCACAAACCAAGGGTGAGGGAGGCAGAAGTTCGCTAAAGATACGCAAGCTAAAAGCTGCGCGGGCAGGCTGTGCCAATAATCTCATTCTTCATGTAAGAGAGCTCCCTCTAGGTTAAACACTCGGGTATTTCAGAGCGCATTGCTCATTTTGGAGTCCGTGCTCTGCCCTGATGCCTTTATCTCCGGAGAAATGTCTGTCAGCCGGAAAGCCTGCAGGTACCCCAGAAAACACGGGTTTGCGTTCCGCTTTTAACCCGGCCTTCCTGCCGAAGGCATCGACCACACGTGGCTCTGTGCTATGTGTACACGCTTGTGGGATGCTGTGCTCTCACACATGTACGCAACCGAAGGTCCTCAGTACATCACCCATCAGACCTACTCCAATATGTCCAGCTGCAGCTACACACAGGAAGGAGCTGACCTGCAATTCCTCCAGCCCCAAACCCAATCTTTACCCTGCTTTGAAACCCTTATGAATTATTCCACAAAGAGATGAGCGGGGGAGTGCAGCAGAGGCTTTCGAATTCACAGAACTAGAAAAATCAGAAGGAAAAGACTTAATGCTGGAAAATGCAGGACCATTCCCTGCAGTGGGTCCCAGGGGCTTGGTGCGAACTAGTTTTAAACCTTGAAGTATTTAATACAACTTCCTGTTTTATTTTACCTAGACTGGTATTTACTAATAAACATGCAGCTCGCTGTATACAGAACAGCAGGTAGCTCCCATTTACAGCTGTATATAACTGACTGCAATATTCAACACCCTCACTCTGCTATGCAGTATAATACTCACAATAAAACACATACCGTATTTGCAACTGAGTCCATGCTGCTATTCCGGTACGTGACACACATTAAGAAACAAATTCAGAACACAGGAAAGAATTTACCATTTACACACAAAAAAAGATGCGTTGGGATTTTCAATAAGTTCTAGCATAATACACTGTCATTTTATACCTTGTCTGCTCCCTTTTTCTGGCTTTTCTCCCTCTAACTATAAAGCTATAGGTTGTGCATAGATTTTTTTAAGCCTAAGATACCATACCAATGTGCATTTATAAACTCTACCATAGAAGTGTAAGAATTGACAGAACGACTCAGTCCAAGGGTCATCCAGGCCAATATCCTGTCTCCGACATTTTTTTCCCATTAATATGGATTAGGCATACAATACAGTTTACTACAACCTCGGTTTATAACCACATTAGTGATAATAATACTGCCTTGTGCATAAATGCTTATAGAGTGCAGTGGACAGGGAAACAGCATCATTCCCACAGGGAGGGAAACTGAGGCAGGGGAGATGGAGATTTCATTTTATTCATATATTTAATTTATATATATATATCTTGATGGATATGATGTATAACAAGGAGCCATCAAGAACCCCGGGTAGCACCACCATCCTCTCCAGCCCTTGCATCCAGCCACACAGCCCTGCCAGGGCCACAAGCCCAAAGGATGCTGCCCTGGGAAGAGTTAATGGTGGAGGTCTCAAGCCCCAGCGCTGCAGGTGTCTGCTTTAATTCTTTGCTGCTCTTCTCCCAAACAGCCTCAGGATTTCCACCCTCCCTCCTTCTCCTTTACAAATGAGTGTTTAACATAAGAAGAGAGACAAGAGGAGCCTGGGCAGCAGGGAGATCTACAGCCTTTTCTAGGCAACCTGAGCAGGCGGGACAAGGCAGCTGGCTGGAGCCCAGCGAGAGAGCGGGGACCATGGGACGAGCCTTTTCACATCTGGTTAAGTACTGCTAAACCCTCCGACGAGCTGCCTAATTATTACAACACTTCTGCCGAAAAATTAACGTGCTTGGCCGGCTGCACTGGGGCAGAAGGGGTAGGAAAGCAGCTGTCAGGACGCAGGCAGCGATGGGATGCAGCGCAAGAGCACAGGAGAAGGGCAGGGAAGCTCTGCCTGCAGGGATCCCGCTGAGAAAACAGCCTTCTCCCTCCTTATCTTACTGCGTGGACCGCAGGAGAGGACAGTGCCAACAGAGTTGTTACTCTAGCAAGGGCAGCCCTTACAAAGAGCTCAACAGAGATGCCCTGTCTACCAAAATCAACAGAACAACCTGCCAGCATCCCAAAAGATATATCATTCTCCTGAAGACCCAGCAGCAGAGCCAGGAACAGGACCTGGGGCATCAGGATGCCTGGTTTCTGCTCGCCTCTGTTTGATGAGCCCTCATTTCAGTAACTTCCACAAAACCCAGGTGTGGCACCTTATTTCTGTAGGTCTGTATAAGTGCTATAG
This sequence comes from Pezoporus occidentalis, assembly GCF_034315485.1. NCBI lineage: Eukaryota > Metazoa > Chordata > Aves > Psittaciformes > Psittacidae > Pezoporus > Pezoporus occidentalis. The sequence continues at coordinate 1,865,003 of NW_026913791.1, read as the reverse complement.
GTACTGTACCACCAATGAAGCATCTTTCATATGCACCCCTCCCCGCAAAACCCACTTAAAAGGGGTGCAGAAAGGGTATGAACAGATCATCGGTACTGCTTCCCCAGAGCAGCCATCTCCATGTCAGGTCATCACAAGCCTGCGGTGGGTAAGCCTCTTTCTGCTACAGCTGTGGTGGGATTAATCTCTCTCCTTAGACAAAAAGGTGGGCTTATTTCCCGAGAGGTGTCCAAGTACACCCAGAGAGCTCAGCAAAAGCAGCAGCCCGCTGGGTGCCTTTTACCCACAGACATTAGATGAAATTAATGACAAAAAAGTAAGTCTAAAGGCTAAGACAAATAGAACTGGCAACAACTTGAACCTTTGGCCTGTCCTTTGAAAGTCTCTGGCAAGTCTCAAATCTTCTTGATCTGCTCACTAAAGGGATGACTGTCCCACAATTATTTTCCAAGCATTTGTTGGCAAGTTGTAGGAGGAAAAAGGCATTTCACTGAAGCTGTGAGTACAAAAGCTCAGCTCCAGCCAGGGCCCTGGACTCCACTTCAAATTATAATATTTTAAGTACCTGAAAATAAATATTTTGTCAGCTGCTGAGAATTAAGAAGTAGCTTCGACCTTTCAGAGAGGGGAACCCTGCGGAGAGCGGCGAGCCTCAGAGAGTTAGTTGCAAAACAAGCTTTGCCCAAGCCATTCAACCTGTCTAGCACACACACAGGCTCCCCTCCCGTGCTCCTGGCTCCTCACAAGCTGTCCAGAGCCTTCTGGGGCACAACAGGCTCTCATGCACCCAGCAGCTCCTTCCCAGCTGGGAAGCATGCTAATGAAAGACACTGGAGTAGCACTTTACTGTAAACTGGATGCTACGAGTGTAATGAGCACCCCTGAGATGGCAACAGCAGCATGTCAGGGCTTCCTACTAAGAGCTGCCAGTCCATTCCCACATCACTCACTGGTGCTGTTGTTTCATGCTGTACCGTGCCCAATAAGCCCTATCCACCAGGATTAAAAGAACCTCACTTCTCTTTTACCACATCTGACTATGACCAAGCACCTGGGTAGATGCACCAACCAGCTCCCATACCTCTGAGCTGCAATGAACACTCTTCATGCTCCAGTGATGGCAAAAGGAGCCCACGCAAAGCTCTGGTTTTCCAGCAGAGCTCAAAGGGTTAAATCCCTCTCCCTTCCCCCCGGGTGTTTCTGCCTTTGGCCTTTAGACCAGCCGTGGTTGCCAATGAGGACTCATCGAAACAGCACCAGGCTGGGCCTGTCAGGAAGGAAACCAGCGCGTCCAGAGTTTTGTTGTTCTAAGGGAATTTTTTTTTTTTAATTTTATTTTACTGCTCAGGAAGGAAGCCAGAGCCTGCGCTTGGGCTCCAGGAATGTCGATTACTCATCCTTCCCTGCATTATTCCTTTTATCTCTCACTTTTATCTACCTTACTCCAAAGTTTTCACCCCCGGCTCTTTCTCTGCTGTTCCTAGCCACTGCTCCCAGCTGCTCATCCAAGTTTCATCCAAAAATGCATATGTGGCAATCGTTTCTTCAGAAGAAAATCCCAGTGATGATGTTCATGAAACAAGCCTCCACCCCTTTCCCCATCGCAGCCTTTTCAATCCTGGTGCAACCATCTGGGTACCAAGTTTATAACCACTGCCTTAGGACTGAGCACGTCTGAAACGTGAATGCAATCACCCTCAGCATGCAGCTGTACTACAAGAATATTGTAACCCCAGCTTTAAAGACAGGCAATGAGAAATGACTCTGCTTCTACAAGGTCAACAGAGTCCACAGAACAAGCACAACCTACGCTTAGGGCTTTGCCCAGGCAGCCCTTCCCTCTTCCTGCTATGCCTGGCTGTGAGGAGAAGGCACGCTCCACTCTGCCAATAAATGTGCCCTTCATCTTCAATACCCCCACACAGGTCAAGCTAGAAATGTGCAACAGAAGTGAAATAATCGGTATGTGACAAGTCAATGACACATTTCCTTAGCGACAGCAAAACATGGGTCCTGGATCACCCAAGCGCCAGCGAGCCACCTGAGTACATAGCAGAGGGACTATCAGCAAGTAGTGTCTAACTGCCTTCTCCTCCCAGGCTCTGCAAAATCCATCACACCACCCGGGGATTTCCTTTCCTTCTTTGCCCAGGTGCAGCTAACAACCCAGACACCACTGGCAACATCTGGGAGAACACAGATCCAGATGTTTCTCATTGACATCATAACCTTCCCCAGCTTTCACTAGGCCATGCCTGCTCCTCAGGGTGGGCGCCTGGAAGGAGATGCACATACTCAAGGGGAGGCTCAGGTCCTTACAGTGCTCCTGAAGAGATGACCAAAAGTGGAATGTTACTTATTTTAGTTTAAGGCCCTTTGTTCCTTAAGATATGCCATAAACCTGGGGCCTGATCCGGACCACACCATACACAGCTTTCCCAAGCTACAACACCCACAACATCTCAGTTACATACAAGCAAGGCCAATTCAAGTTCTCTCTGCCCAGCTCTGTCTTGCTCTAACACAATCCTCCTCTGTTTCCGCAGTTAACGTGTTGTTCTCATTTTAAGAGGGGAAAATAATGAGATGGTGGGAACATTACTTCTGGCTAATGGAGACAGAGATTTTTTCCAGTATATGCCAGTCCTGATCCAAATAGCATCATACTTATTTCAGTCTTGGACCAAACATGGGACTGGACACAATACATTGGCCAAATTAAGACAGAAATAACTTGTAGCACTTTTCTGCTTCACACAGTTTCAAAGACCTCTTGCTGACATTAAACGTCTGGTCTGCAGACTCTCTGCTTCCCCGCTACTGAATCTCCAGGCGCCTTCAACACAGCTTCCCCTGAAGTTTTTAGTCCCAAATCTTGAGCAAAGGCAGGCTGCTGATCACCATGCACCTTCTGTAGCTAGAGAGCTCTTTGAGAGCAGCACTTCTGTCCGTGAGCCCAAACATGCACAAAGGAAGGAGCAGAACAGACAGTGGCAACCAGCCCCCAAGAGCAGAGACTGCAGGAGCAACTCCAACAGCCCTGTACAGGGCTGTGCATTGAGCAAAGTGCAAAACTGAGGGCAAAGAAGCAGGGTTGTAAGAGTTTAGCTGCTTGTTCTCCCCTTGTGTCTAAGGGGCACCTCCTGATGTATGAATCCACTCAGGCTGGCACCTTTTTGATTGTGACCATTAAGTTCTTCTGCCTGTGCTCCATGTAGGGTTACCCAGGTCACTGATTGCTCCTTCATCTCCCCAGTAAAAAAAAGGCCAGTGGTCAAACTGCCTCTTCAGGGAGGCTGAAGACAAGCGCTCAGGAGGGAAAAGACATCACCCTGACTAAGGACTTCGCTGGAGGTTTACCTCCAACCTATAGTACTGGTAATGGGAAGTGAGACTGGTTTGCAAGGAGGAGAATAAGCAAGAGAAGGAAACAAGCTTCTGCAGCCTCGACAGTGCTGCAGCGTTTGGCCTGGATCCCTGTGACCTGCACTGATATCCAGCATCTAAGATATTACTTTCTATCCATTCGCAGCCGCCAGGACCTCACAGGATCGTGTGCATTGCAAACAGAAACAAGGAGACAAGGTTCCCTCTATCCTGCATGGGCCAAAGGTTGGCCTGGGTGCGGAGTGGCTCTGCAGCTCTGCAGTGGCACGGCCAGGCCACCCTGATAAGGCTTTCACTCACCCAGGGTGCCATTCGTCCTGCAAGCCCTCCTCCCTGTTCACTCACAGACACCCTGGCATCACCTTCTGCATCATATGTGGCTTGGGCAGGGGTCTCCAGTAGGGAATTTTGTGGAGTCTTCCCCCAAACAGGCCTGGGACAGAAGAGTCCAAAAGAAATCTTCAGTATTAGAAGCAAAGTTGGAGGAGAAGGGAAAGCTGTCGTCTTTTCCCATGCTGGTGGAACTACCAAACCATGGTATCTGTAATGAGGGATTATTACCCTATTCCTCCTTACAGCAAGGGATGTTACAGGATGGATAATTTCCTATACTAAATGGCTTTGCAAGTTATTTCCTAAAGTGCAGAGAAACAACATCAAAATCAGATGAAGAAGTTGAGTCCTTTTCAATTAAAAAGACCTCACTTTGAATCAAAGTACCAAAAAATCCCAACAGGAAGAAATGGTTCCATCAGGGCAGTCCCTTCAGTTTTACTTTCTGTTCTGTTTTCAAATCCTATTCCATTTGGTGAGGCTGTCATGGGGAGCTCCCACCCCTGCAGCACGCTGCTCGCCCGCTGACTGGCACCCCAGTGCTTTCTGTTTTAGTTTTCATCCAAGAGACGCAAAGCGCTCCACCTTCCTGCCAAAGAAGGAGCCTGTGCTTGGGAATCCAGCTGTGCCAGCAAGCCCAGCATCTGCAGCTGGACATGTCCTGCAGCCCTCACCCTGCTTGGAGCTGCAGCATCGCAGGTTTGCAAAGCACAGGCAAAGCTGCAGGATTGTACCAGCAAAAAGCTCATGAGTGAAAAGCTCTTGGGTCTTCCCAAATTGAAAGCTTGATGTTGGTACTCTGTTGAGAGCCAGTCACTAAGATTTGGTGCTGCTGTGGGAAAGCGATGACTCAGTTTCCAACTCTTTCTTTTAGGGGTATCCAGAGACACTTTCCCCACTGTATTCACAGAACAGCCTGGTGTTCACACAAGAAGGTACAAAGCACATTCTTGCTCTGCAATTCAGAAAGCAGGTCTTAGCATCAAGTTATCAAAAAAGGGAGGTTTTAAAACAATACTCCTTAAAAACAATGTCCCAAGTGAATTAAAATACGATGGAAGTGTCCACACCTGAGCTCAAGGAGCAGTTTCACTGCCACCAGAACTCCCTCCCATGTTACCTGCATTTAGGACAATAAACTCTCTTTGCCTCACTCCTGCCCAACATTGCTTTTCTCCCTCTTCTGTTGTTCAGGGTACTGCTGCAATTCAAGACACCAATAAAAGGTCGAAGGAGAAGAGAAAGAGATGGCTAAAAACACCCAGCTTACCACAGCCACCATCTGTGTTTAAAATGACAAGACAAAGAAGAGGACAGACACACATAGTACCAAACCCCACAGTACTTCTTCAGCCTTCACTGACTTGAGTGCTAGGTGCCAGTGGAAAACTGCCAACCTGGCCAACCCCTAGGAGCAGCAGGAAAATACTTCAGCATTAAACCAGAGAAAACTGCATTCAAGGTGATGAATTTACCCTGAATGCCTGAAACCTGCAAGTTTATATACACAAGGGTTGCTCAGGCCAGAAGAGCCAAGGAGGCAAACAGTGAGGTTACATAAAAGGGGAGAAGGACACACACAGATTACAGATGTACATTTACAGATACTACACATGCTCTTTTCCAGAGGATGCTGAATAGGAATCCAATCCCACATTAAATTTCCCAAATAGAAATCCATTATTGCCGAAGAATTTCAATTGCTTTGCATAGCTGAAAAATGTCCTCAGAAGTCCCCAAATCTGCTGCTCCATCCTGAAGAACAGATGAAAAATTCATAGGCTATCAAGCAAACTGACGTGATCAAAGACCACCAGCGACATGAACTGCGGGATAAAAATTGTCACAATTTGCTTTCAATGGCTGCTTTGCTTGGAATATGGTATTAAAAGAAAACAACTTTGCCCCCACTATGAATTTGCATTAGAAATCCATAATAAAAATAAAGCTTAGTATTATACAAATGGGTGCAGTTCTCTATAGTGCTCCTGATGCAGATTAAGGTTAGACAGATTTTGGATGACAGTTGTTTACCTCAGTCTAACACCATGTATGCACAAATGGAATTTATTTTACAGCTGCAGATATTAGCCAGAAAACGGAGATGAGAGGAAATCTTACACTCTCACGTAAAATATAATTATGCCTGTTTTCTGCTCCTTGGAAGGCAAACAAAGAGAGGAAAAATTAATCTGCTGCTAGCATTTAATGGGTCTTGTCTAAATGACATCAAGCAAATAACAACCAGCAACAATTCACAAACACCTTCACTTTTATTTTTTTCCATGAGGGAATTCCAGAAACTCCAAGCTCTTGTTGCTTTGAACACTTTCACTGGTACAGAGCAGGATTAGGCCCATGTCTCAGTATGTCTCTTTCCTTCGAGACCTTCAGATTATCAAAGAAAGAGGAAAAAAAAATCACAGGATTTCACTAATGCCTATTCTCTCCCTTCTGGAATATACGTCCATTTCCCCCCGCTTATCCCAACTCCTCACACAATTGCCACTGATCAACCAGGAAACTGTTGCTAACTCTTGAATTTTGCAAGCTAGCAAGTAAAATAATAAAACAATGTTTTAACTGTCAGAGATCCTGGCTCGCAAAGTGCACTTTGGTCATTTCCTTTAATAACTGTAGTTTAGCAGTAATGATTTATAATAGTTCATAATATTCTACTAACTGTACTATATTAATAATACTAATACTTTGCCCTTGCCTAGTGTCTTCTGTCAGAAGATATCAAAGCGGCACACGCCGCCGTGAGGGAGGTATTGCTATTCCCCAGTTAGGGATCGGGAAACTGTGACTCCAAGCCATGCCCAAGGTCAGGATTCCCGATCCTTAGCCCAGCACAGCAGCCACTGAGTCTGCCTTCACTTCTTCTGCTGCAATTTTGTGACAGCAGCGGAGTGTGATCGATGGGGCTGAAGATTTAATGTGATTAATTCCTTCTCGAAAAGCAAGGTTTGGCGGGTGGTTTGGGGGCCGTGGTTTTAATGGGAAATACCGAGTGAGGTGGGGAGTTTGCTCTGCAATTGCACAATAAATACCCTGGTGCCAGTGTTCAGACGCTCCAGGCAAATGAGGAGCGATAGGTATGTACTGCACCCATGGCCATCTCTCCAGCAGATGGATAAATACGGCATTTTGGTGTTTCTCAGAGCTCCAAGGATGGTGGTTACGAGCCTTGACATCAACTCCCGGGGAGACCAAAGAGGAAGAGAAAGGGCACAAGGCATCGCTGGCATGGCTGAGACAACACGAAAGCAGGCCGGATGGCAGCGGCTGCGCAGGGAAACGTTTTGGAGGAGAAAACAGCCCCATTCCTCCCCCTCAAACGATCAATTAAAAGCCATCCTTCTGCCGAGAGAGAGCCCGGCGAGGAGAGCAAATGAGGGCTGCGAGCAGAATAGCCACCCGGCCCGGCTCTGCATGACAATTGATGGGAAGGGGAGGCTGGAGGGGCTGGCGGTGGGGGGAGGCAGCCCCGTCCCTCCTCTCACCATGGTGATTAGGTATTCCGAGTGTGCCAGATAGCCCCAAATAACAGAAAGAGAAATATAAACTGGAGACCGGCAGATCCAAGGCAGGCCAGATGGCCCCGCAGCCGGCAGGGGCTGCTCCCATCCAGCCCTTCCCCACTTTAACTGTTCAAACATTTCTTTATCCCGACAAGACAATTAAGCCAAACAGCACAGAAAGGAGTCTCGGCAACAGTTTGCAGGGGGAGCGGGAAGGTTGTTGACAGAAAAGCAGAAAAAGGAGGTGACTGCTGCCTGCTCCAGGACCTCCCTCCAGGCAGCGCACCTAGCTCCATGAGGATGGTGTGGTTTCAGTGGTGCAACGGGGATGGATGCACGACCCTCATCCCTATTACTGTCTATCTGCCTGCCAACCCCTTCCCAAAATCTACTGTTGCTCCTTCTCTCCTCCTACATCACACAGGGCACTGACGATGGAAAGCAAACATTCCACTCGATTTATTTCATTATTCCACAAGCAGTGTTAAGCTTGCGATTTCCCATGGTCACAGCTGATTATTATTAGCAACAAAGCATCACTTTGCTTTACACCCAGATTTTACCAGGCTTGGAAGTGGTGCATCCCAGTGGGAAGAGGCATAGAGTGATGGATGTGCGCACATATGGATTTGTGCATGTGTGCGTTCCCCTCCAACCCATTGTTCTGACACAAAATATAAGGAAAAAACCCTTTTCCCCTCCCAGCACATAGGCATACAGACAGACACAGCTCTCTACACAAGTCCCAGCCCATAAACACAAAGCCCAACAAACACACTTATCTGAGTGGTGGATGACTGTACAGACAGTTCTCAGCCTGATTTCCAAAGCGCTACGTTATTCAGGCTTTCAAGCTGTGGTCATCATAGCCCTGATGTTCATCACCTGAAGTGTGATTTACATTCAATCAATAATGAAGCAGTTATTTCAAAAGGAAAACTAACTCTGTGCTAGAGGTGTTTTTTAAAGCCCTACAGTGGAACAAAGAGCTCTCTTGCAGAGAGAAAAGCCATTGCAGCACAAGCTGTCCGTGTCCAGATAACCAAGGTTAAATATGATTATCAAAAATAATAATCAAAGTAATGTTAATAGAACCACCCCCACTTTACGCACCAGTCCTAAGGGATGAGCGGGGATCCCAGCCTGCTCCCCAGCTCAGTTGCTCATCCCCAGGACACACCAGGAGCAGGGCGAGAGCTGCCAATGGTAGCAGGGGAACTGAAGCTAGAAGAGCCAGGCTCTGCCCAGAGGATGGAAACTGAACCAGCAACCAGGATGTAGAGGGTCACCTTCACACGTCAGGCTGTGCTCCCCAAGAAGTCACAGACAACACATGATGAAGACCAAGCAGCACACAGCAATAGGAAACCATCTTCTGTCGGCACAGGGGGACTGGGGGCATGGGCAGCCTTGCGGGAAGAGCAAGGGTGTCCACTGGACAAGATCCAGCTCTTCACCAAGAGATCCCAGCTTTGGCATGGACCTCTGCCTGTCACTTTGTGGGAAAATGATGCTGTGGTGACTGGGTACAATATTTTATTAGACTGGGACAGATTTTATTAGAAGGAAAGAGTAAACCCAGGGATCTTTCATATTTTCTCTGATTTTAAAACAGGTGTATAGGTCTCTTTTGCAGAAAGAAACATGCCATTTATTTCCAGTACTTCTAGGAATCTCAACTATTGCATGCTTATTAAAGGAAACCCATAAAATACGTCTCCCGGTGTCTTTAACACATGCTTTACAAGAAGCCCTGAACTCTAACAAATGGCATTATTTTTCTCCGTAAGCATCTGAAGGAATGGGCCCATCCAGTACATGGTATGTCTGCTGCTTCCTGGAAAGGCTCAGCTTTTCTACATGGTCCCTGTACACTCCACTGCGCCGGGTGTCCTGACTGTCTGCACTTTACAGCAAGGGACAGCTCACCCCAATGCAGACATCTCAGCCCAATTTGCTGAGTGACAAGAAGCATCATCCCACACAGCTGCACCCCAGAAATGGTGCTCTCCCTTCATGGGAAAACAGGCTGAGATTTTGCTCCCACAATGCGGAGGACTAAATACAGCACCTTCCAAACATTCCCTGAAATGAAAATGCCTGACTTTGGATTCTTCTTTTGCTGCAAAGTATCTCAAGTGTAATCATATTCTTCAGGAAAATTAAAACTCAGCTCATTGAATTCCTTTTTTTTTCTTAAGAAAAAGGCAAATTCCTTAGAAAATCACACTTTAAGCTATGGGGTAAAACAGATGTTTTAATGAGCTATTCACAACAGGTTCTTGCGCAGTGGTACAGAATACGCAGAGCAATCACAGTAATTCACCTTCCGTGTCATACAAACCCTTTCAGGAATCTGAAAAATACAACTGAATGATGGAGCCCTACATATCTGAGCAGCACCTGTGAGACGTGTAAAGGTGTTGCTGATCTAAGGCAGTTTCACCATTTTTGCTCTCAGTTGTAGAAAAACCTCATTGCATTTTTGCCTAGAAGCTACAGCCACCTACGTGCAACAAATTCTCCATCAGGAGCACAAGTAAATGCATTTTACAAAGGGTTATACGTAACAATTACACCAGGAATCCACCAAACTTCTCAGAGGCAACAACAACCCCTTCTCCCCCCGAAGTATGCATTTATATGGAAACTCCAAAAACACATAAGCAAACGTCAATGCAAAACAGGATCACGATTACATCTCGTGATCTCTCAAAATTCCTCATTGCGGAAGTTTTCCTTTTCTGATGGTCAACATCAAAGATCATTAGGATCCCTCTAAAACGCTCTGCTGCTCGCTTTCCCGGCCTCCAGCAAACACACCCATACGTGCGTATGCACACACCAAATAAACTCGCCGTGTTAATGGAGCGAAGTTTCCATGGTGCAGTGTCTGTATGTGATGGGAATATGATACAGAGCCAACAGACATATTCAGTGTACACTGTCCTGGTAGTTACGGAAGAATTTTAATGTGGGTGAAATATCGGGGACGTTGTATTTGCCCAGCTCCTACCGTGCAGCAAAGCATCTCAAAGAAATTTAACCATACAGGAAAGAAAACAATAAAACAAAACACCTCCCACTTTTGCCCCAGTTTCCCCATGCTGCCTGCAAAGTTTTATTCCGCTTCCTCTCCCCATGAAGTGCCGTGCCATAGGGCTGGTGGCGGCACAGGGAGCCAGTGTCACCGTGCTGCCTCTTGCATGCTCCTGCGCAGAGCCCCGTCTGCTCCCAAGGAGAGGACCCACGTTCAGCACATACAGTTGGCAAAGGAAAGGCACAGCGGTGGATGTGGATGTGGATATGTCTGTCCATCTGCAGCTGCGCTCCATGTGGTCTAATTCATTTAACAGATTTACTTCTTTAAATGGGGTATCTGACAGGATTTTGCTAGCAAGATCCATAGCAGCTGATGCGCTCTAAATTAATTTAGCTAGTGGACCCACTCCTCCACTGCTATCTCCCAGAGTATTCTTTCAAGCAGGCTTCATTTCCACAGCCAGGTTATATCGATAAGGGAAAGAGCATCGACAAAGATGTCTCTAAGCCTTGCCATCTCACCTGCCTCCCCCCAGGATAATTATATTGCCAGCTTATACACACACACATCCACACGTGCTCCCACCTACAGCCGAGTCCCTGTGGACCCAAAAGGAGGGAGAGGGGATGCTGAACAATGAAAGGAGCTTACAGCACAAAAAGTAGCACAGTCAGGGGTGGATCAGAAGGAGAGGGGGGAAAGATAAGAGTTCGCATTCATAGTGCGAGGAATACACAGCTTCTGCCTTCAGTGGGAATCGTCTTACCCTCACAAATGCTGACATAAAAGACAAGCAGCATATTTCAAAACCAAAGAGCGATGGATTTACAAGGCAGGTTGATTTTATGATGACTTTTATTGAAAAGGTACGCTGGGTTTAGGCAGATGCCTTTTAGCGCCGGTAAGTTAGCACAGTGCCTAATTCAAGGAGACAGCCTGAGGAAGCAGCGCCGACAGGGGAGAGAGAGCCACAATGTCTCTATTACTCTCTTCGGCATCATAAAGGGGAGAAGAAAAATCACATCTGAAAGGGAGAGGAAGGAACAGTGCAGCAGGTTTTTGCTGGGGAAAAAATAGTAATAATAATAACAATAATAATAAAATTGTTTTCTAGATAGAAAACTCAACAGAACAAAGGAGCCCATGTGAAAAGTAAACCACTTGCTTCTCGGTCTACACGTCTGGGTTTACAGGAAAACTCTAATCATAAGTCAGTGCTCTTCTTCAGGGTACCACGCTCCACTGCCCCTAGACCACTCCCCGCCATGGGTCACCTCCCAGCACAGCAAATCTGGAAGCCTGTCCTTCCTGAAGGACAGCTCTGCCCCCCTGCATAGGCAACAGCACAAGGGACAGGGTGAGGGGGAGTTACAGTTGTGAACATGCAGACTGGTTTCCTTCAGTCCAACCACCGTGCAAAAGAGCACATCACCTTTCAACAAGCACCAAAGGGGGAAACACTCCGAGAAAGCACATGGTGCCGCAGCTTATTGAATTGTAAGGATGGATCCAGGTTTATGTCTCGAAGAGGGAGCTTGGCAGCCAGAAATACTCTTACGATAACCAGAGGAAAAGGTACTTTTATCTTAACCTGAGGCACAAATCCTGAAGGTGATGCATTTGCTGTAAAGAATGGTGTGCATGAAGAAAAGGTCAGAAAGAAATACCTGAGGAAGCAAGGGGTACATGTTTCCTGCAAGCTCTGGGAAAGTTTCTGGCTACACACTCCAGCTGCATCCTTGTTTACACACATGTATGTACCAGCATCTATAGCCTCACACTCGGGGCTCGGACAGCTTTCTGCACGGTCAACATTGCCTCTCCAGCTGTGTGCTGGAAGACGAGTTTCCTTCAAGAGCACCTCACCTTAAAATCTACCAATGTCCATTTACAACAGACAAGGCAACACTGTGTAGCTGAGCTTGGCAGGCAGGAAAGGCTGGTTTTCCTCTGCCTTCAGCAAGAACCACAGCACTGCGGGACAATCACCTGTTGAGTATCTCAACAAGGTGCAACTAAAGAAGAACCAACAAGTCAATGGAGGTACTTACATCTGTCACTTCGGTCTTCGGGACTGGATGAGGTCTCCCGGTCAGAAATGAGGCCAGAAACGGCAAAGATCTTCTTCCCCGTATCATCAACTTTGAGGGAGCCGGGGGAGCTGGAGGGGAGCTGCGTGCCAAACTCATACTCCTTCCCATCGGTGTCGGAGAAGCGCAGATGGGGTGAGTCAGTGTCATGGCAGTTCTTCAGGCGCTTGGCCGGTGTAAAAGCTGACTGATAGCTCTCCCGGTCCTCAGTAGATGCAAAGGGGCGGAAAGCCCCAACACCGCTGTGGTTCAACATACTGATCGGGGTGCAGTCCAGGTTAGGGGGTGCGAACTGGGGGTGGAGGTGAAGCAAGGACGGAGGAAAGTCACGGTTTGCAAACGCTCCCGGCACCCCGCCTTGCCGGTGATACATGGAGGCAAAAGTATATGAGCCATTGGTAAAGGGAATGTGCACGTCCTTATCTGCTGACACGGGGACCCCAAAAGGCCTCGGCTGCTGGCAGGGAATGGAAGCATCACGGCTGGCTTCAGCAGTGGAGGCGAGAACCATCAGCGCCGGGGAGGCCAGTGGGTTGGGGAGATAGGGTGAGTTCTCCATCTTGAACGCGGCCCGGTGTAAGTCCATCGGAGTCTCTTTTGTCAGCAGGATTACAAGCGGAACAATCTTCCCTGGAAGGAAAGCAAAGCGATGCCTGGGAATGGAGCGAGGAAAATTACTGGAGCATCATCGCCCTCCGAACACTGCAAGGAAACAGAAAAGAAAGGAAAACACAATCGGTTAGGCTTCTGCACTCCCCTCTCTGGGATGCTCCAGCAGCCGGGTGGCCACATGTGTTACAACCCACTGGCCGGAGACGCACCACTGTTCTCATTCAAGAAAATCAATAGACAACTTCACACACTACTGGAATCAGCTCTGGCCCTCCAGGTTAAAGGGTATCATCCAGTGCAGATGAATGAAAGGCACAACCAACATAATAACATACAGATTTAATAACCCACTAATAAACAAGGTTCAGTCTAAAATTAAGATAGTAACTCCAAATTATAATTGCAATTTTATGTGGCAAAGGAGGCATGCACATATAATAAACTTCAGAAAGCCCACACATGCACACACTACTATTTGCTTCGGGGGGTGTGTGTGTAACCACCATAAAAATATCTGTTGCACATAGTTACCCACATGAGCCAGCGTAAGTAGTTATACTGTACACGATGTCTAAGACACATGTATTTTCTCTCATTCTCACAGTATATATGGGCAGGTAGGTACTTGCACACACACAGTACTTGATATCATTATGTCTATATATATATATGCACACTGTTGGAATGTAGGAATGTGACTGCATATGAGTGCATGTGTGTAATACACAAGCACCCACATGTGCATATGTGGTCCCTGCTAGCCAAAGGAGAAGAGATATCCCCAGTAAAATGCCTGGCAACTCTGACAGTATTTGAAATCATAATGGGTGCTTCTGCCATCTGATCTCTGCAAGCATCTCCCTTTCGGGTCGGGGACAAGAGAGAATGGATCAGTAATTTTACTTCCTAATGCACTCACTCTTAAGTAGATTTGTAAACTGCCCTGGATGCGCCATTAACATTTAGAGGAAAATGTTAACAAAATTTCTGCCTCGCATCTTGCTGAGCCTCCCGGGTTGGCTGCAGCCACCCAGCCAGCCACCACCCCCTCCCAGGGTGAGAGAAGGGAAAATGCTCCTTTCTGTGTCTCCCCCAGTTCGCTCCGGCTTTTTGTGTTGTTATTTTCTCCCCCAATCAATCTCATGTCTTTTCTTTTAAGCTTCCGCCGCCTGCCATTCAGGCCCCACAGCCCAGCTTAAAATACAAGGACTATAACTTTGAAACAATATACTAGCCGCTGGAGCTCAAAGGGCCAGAAAAATCATATAATAATAAAAAGCTGTTGCAAATTGTGCCTCTTAAATCCAGAGGGTCAAACATCTCAAATAAAACTTAGTGAAAGAGTGTCTCCCTAATGGAGTGCCTTTTGTACTCCATGAATGAGGGAGCCTAGGTTAACAAAGTGTATGAAATCCAGTCTGTGGCTTTAATGCAGTTCAGTGATAACATTTCCTCTCTCCCATCCTATACCCAGCCACTCCACCGACTGTTATTAATTGTGAAGATGAGTGGACATCATCTCTCTGCTTCCTCATTTGGCACCCATCCCTGCAGACATCATTGCTAAATTACCAGATTATGTATCTCACATTAACGGATTTGCTCTCTTCCAAATTTTAAATAACTTTCCCGTCGAGTTCTTGCCACAGGGAATGAGGGGGGAGAGGGAGAGAGAGGGATGCCAAGGGCATCCTGGTCAGTGCTGCAGTCCTGGGCACACTCGCTCAGCTGCTTCACGTCAGGCTGATCAAAAACTGGAGGTCAGGAAACTGCAGCCACTGGCAAACCTGGGTGGCTGGGGGCTTACACAGCCATGTAAATACATACATACACACTCATGATTATATGTCCAAAGAGATGCATGTGGATAAGCCACCAGTCTCAGAAATAAACAGTCATTAGCATGGAAGTCCAACAGAGCAATCATGGGAAAACATGGATTTCCAGCGGAAAAAAAAAACAACAAAACGACCAAAACCCAGCAACCACCTCTGCCTCCTTTTCTATTTTTACTTGTGCTATCACCCCATTACGTTAAACGTATTTCATAAATTAGTAATCTAGCCCCGCAACACTTGACACTCCTGTAGGATACTGTGAATCACTGCAGCCGCTTATTCGTTTGCAAACTTCATTACACCAGGAATAAATCAACACATTACAATATCTCAGCTGGCCAAATTTGATTTTTTTTCAGCTCCCACTTCCTTTTTCGTTCTCTCCCGCTCCCAGCACCTCCCCAACCCCCAGCAACAGGGACAGATTAGACTGCAGCGGGCCAGTCATTATGAAAATCTATCGTTAATACACTCCCAATGTCAAAATGTCATAGATTCAAATACAGAACCCCAAAATAAGAAAACTGACTGACCTCCTTAATTAAAAAAATATGGATTGCGGGGTAATCAGCTGGAGGGAACATTTGGGGGCCGGGAAGGCGGTGGGCACAGGTGGAGGGAGGCACTGCTACTTTTCTGCCTCTATGCTGATTTTTTTTAATTTAGCACCTCGCGCAAATCCAGATTAAAATAACTCCAGCTATTGATCCGGGCAGTGGAATTGACATTAATTTTAGTTCACTTCTCACTTTGCAAAGGGATCAATAGGAAGTAATAACAGCTGACATCCCCGCTGAAAGGAGGAGAAAAGACGGGCTGGAGACAGAAATCGAAAAGCAACCAAATAAATCAGCAGCTACTTTTCCACAGCATCAGACAAACTCCAAACAGATTGCAAAAAGTCTTTGTTGAATTAACTAAACAAGGAGTAGAGGGAAGGGGGGTGGAGATCAATCGAGGAAGGTGCATAAACTGTCTACCAAGTACGAAGGTTAGACGGACAGGCTGCAAACAAACTCTGATTTTTTTATTACTATTGTTTTTTTTTTTCACGGCTCCCAATTTGTATAGTTATTGGGTTTCAGAGCTACCCTGTTTAAGGTGTACACAAATTACCTGTGTAATCGTGTGTGCTGCTAAGAACAAGGCTAAACACGCCACAACCAAGACAAATTGAATCAACAGCCTTTAGCTCTGAACCACGAGGGGGGAAAAATATCTCTCACCAAGGAACAAGTTGTAATCAGTTATCACTGGCTCAGTTGTGGCTCCTCTGCTTACGACGGTCGCAGCACTGGGCTGAATTAGTTAAGAGGAAAGTCTGACAAAAGTAGGAGAAGCCATGAGGGAGCTGGATTTAGGAGGCATCACAAGCACACCGTAAGTGGAGAAAACAGCAGTGACCACTGGTTAGAAGCGTAAAACCCACTCGTTAATCAGCCCGCAAAGAAACAGGCACCCAGGCAAAACACATGCACACCCCAGACGCCGCCACCAGATCTGCAAAGCTCTTACTAAAACCTTACTCAGAGTTCCTATTACTAAATCACCTCTCTGCTATCGATTAAAATAAATAAAATGCACCACTCTGGTTTCTACAACAGGTTGCATTTTTGCGGTCTCTCAACCATTTCCAAATGCCAGAGATTAAATTAATGGGGCAAATTAACATTTTTTTTTCACCCTCCAGAAACAAAGTTTTCTTGGGGTTCAAAAAATAAATTTAAAAAAAATTAACAAGCTATAGCAAAAAAAAAAAAAAATCCAACACCAAAACAGTAGGAAATCCAGGAAAATTGGTGATGCATGTAAATTAGGAAAGATCCAGGAAAAAAAAAACACAATATCCATTTACATTAAAAACTTCTTTTCCCCATAAATGTCAAGTAGGAATTTAGAAATATGCTCTGCGCAGAAAAGCCAAAGATTATAAAACAAAATAATGCCAGCTGTTTGGGGATTTAAGTGCTCAAATGGATTATATATTTGAACCAAACTGGATTTCCTTATAATAAATAAAACAAATGCAAGCTCGAAAGCCAACAAAGGAGAGCTCTCATCACCGGATTAAGACACAAAGGAAAAACAGTTAATTTTTGTTATTATTTTCCCTTCCCCCCCCACACCCCAACGTGCGAAATACGCCAAGTGCAGCCGCACACCCGGGCAGCTGCTGTGAAAACCGGTGTAAGGGGAAATGAAGAAAGCAAAACACTACATAGGAGAGCGGGGAGCGGAGGAGCCGGCGGCGGGGACGGCCGGAGCTCCGGCCCCGGGCAGGGCAGCCCGGCCTCTGTCCCCTCGTCCCGCTCTGCGCTCCCGCTGCTGTTTTGCTATAAACTTCCTCAAATGTATATATGTATAAATATATAATTTTAAGAATTAAAAAGGGGATGAAAAAAGCCCCCGGCGGAGAGGGAGAGGCGGTGTCGGGCTGAAGGGGGGAAGCGCGGGGGGGGGGGGTGGGAATAGGGTGAAAAAAAAAAGGGAGAGAAGAAAAAATAATGCCCTACCGGATAGGGGATTATAAAATACGCCGGTACCGGAGCTACCGGCAGCCGCGCCCCGGCCGCGCTGCCAACTTGGCGAAACCCGAATGAAAATAGCGGGCGGTGTCGCCCCGAGGGAAGCCCCGCTCCGGCGGGCACCGGCACGGGGCTCCGGAACCGGGCAGCGGCCCCTCCGGCAGCGCCCGCCTCGACCAACCGGGCTGGCACCTTCGCCTCCTGCCGCTGGTCCTTCTCCCCCCGCCAGGGTCGGGTAGGGTCGGGTCGGGTCGGGTCGGTGGGTGTTAAATAAACCCCAATAAAACACAAGCAGAAGGGGTGAGCCCCGGTTGGAGCCCACCGCGGCCGTCAAGCCCCGCCGCTCCGCTGTGCCCAACAGTAAATTAAACAGGTGTCTGGCGGGGCCGGGGCGGAGGGCACGGCTCGGTACGGCCCGGCCCCGGGCTCGGCTCAGCCCGGAGAAGCCCCGCTTCCCGCCGGGGCTGCTCCTCTCTTGCCGCCTCTGGAATTGTTCGCTCCCGGGAACGGAGGTGGGAGGGGGGTCCTGGGTCCGGTCCGGTCCGTAAAGCCCGGGAAGCGCTTTCCCCCTTACCCCCCCCCCCCCATACACACACTTTTCCTCCTCCTTAAACCCCCAAGTCACAAAGATCATCAAACGCAAAGATGACCAAAGTTGTTTGGATTTATTGCAACAATCACTTACCATACACATTTCCTGTGTGGAAGGATAAGCATTCAATACAACTCTTTAAGTAGACAGTTCCTAATGATTTCATTGTGGTCAACCAGATGGTTTTTATGTATTTAGATCTGAAGGTGAAGAATTATTTTCCATGCTTCCAACCTATTTACAGACTTCCCTGGTCTAAGAGCTGGGGTTGTTGGTTAAAAGAAAGAAAATCCTGCGATTTCTCGATCGCATCGCTGGATGATCCAGAAAGTTTTCTAAAGGACCTAAAGCGAAAACAAGGATAATTCCTTTCACCTCTTCTGGCTTCCCAAGCTACGCCATTCACATGTGGAGTAATTTTAGCTCATTCGTTGAATAACGCTGACAATTTAAACCTCCTCTCTACCTTTTGTTTTATCTGCAATAATAAAACCAGAACGACACCGCGTGCGAGAGAGATCCAGGCGGCCGGTTCCTACCTGAAAGCAGTCGGGGGCAAGGGCGGCAATCTTTTGGGGATGAAGGACCCGAGGAGGGGCGAGGATGTTAGCCAAACTTCAGCCTCGGCCAAAATTAAGCTAAAGCGGCGGCTTTACCAACGTGAGTTTCGAAATAAAAACTCATTCGGTCTTCGAGCAGGGATCGCGCATTTTTGGTACGGCTTAAAACTAAAGTTCACACGGGGACTGCGCGCTTGCAAAAATGAAAGCTTCGGAGTAAATGAAATTACCGGTTGTTCTGGGGTTCCTGAGCAAACAGAAACCCTGGAAGGGGTTTTCTTTTTTCAGAGACCCTGTTTGAAAAATAAAAGCCTTATTTGGGGTATTTGCAAGGGAAAAAAAAATAGGGGAAAAAAGGAAAACACGAGCAAGGCGCCGAGCCGGCCGGTGGGTTTGTGGATCCGCTTATTTCCTTCGGAAAAATAGAAAAGTTTTTGTTTCGTAGCCGCTGGGAAATGGAACTGTCGCTGCCCAGAGCGACCGTGGAGAGAGCGAGGTCCTGGGCGCCGCGGGGGGAAGCGAGGAAATAACTCCCCGGCTTGCCCCGCCGGGAAAATAAGCTCGGAGGGGAGGGGGGGGGGGGGGGTATGGAAAAGGAGTTAAAGAAATAGTGTCTGTTTCGGAGCGGGGGCTGTGCGCCGGGCCCTGGGTCCGGCCGGGCCCCCCGGCACCTGATCCCTGGTGGCGACCGGTCCCCCCGGAAAGCCACCGTGAGGCTGGGGGGAGGGATCGGGGCAGCTCGGGGCTCGCCGAGGGTCCGGGGGGGGCCCTTTATGTGCCTTTCCCCTCGGCATCACCATGCCGATCCGCACCCACCCGGCCCTCCCCGCGGCCGGCGCGGCTCCCCGCCGCCGCTGTCTCGCTGCCCGGCTTCCCCGGGGCTGGGCAGCGGGAAAGGGCGCGGGGGGCTGGGGTGGAGGTAGGAGGGAGGGAAGGGAAAGGAGGGGGGAGAAACTTGCCCTGCAAAGTTTGCGTGTGGCCGGGCGGCCCCGGTGGCCGGTACTCACGGTGCGGCTGCCGGCGGGCGCTGCGCGGAGCTGGCGGCGTGCGGGGAGCTGGGGAGTCCCGGGCGTGCTGGCCCCGCTGCGCGCCCGCGGCTCGCATGTAGCAGAGCGGGAGACGCCGGGGGTGCGAGGGAAGGAGCAGTGCTGCCTCTCAGTGCCGGCTCTCATCAGTGAATGAGCCTCCACTCTCCGAGGGACTCCTGTCTGCACACACACACACACACGCACACACATACACACGCACACACACACTCGCACACGGAGCCAGGCTGAGCAGTGCATACATTAGGGCACTCGGGCAGTATGGGAAATGCAGTCCAGGACCGCGGACCGGGCGCACACCCTCCGGCCGGCCACCAGGCACAGCCCTGGAGTTGTCCAAATGGGGTGTCGGGGGGCTGCTGCCCTCCCAGGGAAGCCGCTTCCCCCCCAGCCCTACCCGTACCGCCCTTAGTTCCTGCCACTGGTCACATTTTCCACTGCGCAGCTCCCTCCTGAATTGCAGCAGGATGCTGCAGGGTCCCCCGGGTGGCAGAACACCCCCCGGGGCACCCCTGCACCCCTCCAGTCTCGGGCCAGCCGGTACCTGCGGGATGTTCATGCAGCCTTCCCCAGGCACCCCGCTGCGTCTGCTGGCACTTGTACCAGGGTACCCAGGGATGGGCAGACCTAAGACCGTCCCCAAATTCACCTTGGACCACGGCAGCAAAGACGTAGAGCAAATTAGGGAATTCACCCTCTCAGTGTTTCCCCAGCTGCAGCACGCACATTGCTATTTTAATGTTTCCTGGATTCATGTCACAGCCCTGCACAAACCCACCCGCACACACACACCACCTCGGCCACAGCCAACTGCCCTGCCAGCCATGGGACTGTCCTGAGCAAAAACTGCCCATTGTAGGGAATGGAAGAGCCAGTTTTAGATGAGGGCTCAGATGAAACACTTGTCTCATTGTTTCTTGTAAAATACACCAGGGATTGATCCGAGAGACTGATTTATTCCACCCAGGAGGGAAGTGTTTTGGTTTGTTTTGCTTCTTCAACTGCTAAATAATTTCAGGTTGTTCTTTAAAACAGAGGATGGGCAGCATTTCTTGGCTTTTATCTAACTCTGCACTGATATTCTCAAAATAGGACCATGCAGTACAACACACACTGACAGAAGTCCTTTCCATCAGCATCATCAACCACTTAGGCTACATCCTATATGTGTGTGTGAGAGTAAGAGGGATTATGTGCTTATGTCATCCAACAATTTTTGTGTAAGCAGTGACTCATCACTGAAGAATATGGGCTGGTTTTGCCTGTTAATCCATGGGATCACTGAATATGCCAACCCCTATAAAAGTGTCCACAGGCACAGTAACAAACACGGCCGCAGGCCTTATCTGGGTGCACTGTGAAGACCACAGTGGTTTGCTTCTCTGGTGGGTTAAAGCTCATACATTCTACAACACTTCAGCAATGGGTGTTAGGCAGTCAGGGTGCCTGCATGTCTCGTCAATAGTCAAATCTTTGGAAATGGTAGAAAATGTAGCCCCAAACCCCCAAAATAGGCTGCTTTCTTTATCTTCACACTTAAATTTCAAAATAAAACAACGTGGCATTTCAAATTCCTCAGCTCAGGAAAGCACCCGGGTGAAGGAGCTTCCTGTACTTTCTTTACATAGCTACCAGCAGCTCTGTTCCCTGCCCTGACCTGCAGCTCAGCCCTGCAGAGACTGATGACAGTAAACCATGAGAGCATGCTTCTTGCCCTTCAAGGCTTCTGCTCCATCACAGCTTCCCTGCACATCACGTGTGGGAGCGAGAGGGGTGGCAGGGCAGGCAGCAAGCACTGCCTTCTGCCACGGGTCAGCTGTGTTGTGATGGTAAATGTGGGCTGAGGAGCCTGAGGTCCTTTTCTGCTTTGTGTAAAAGCTGGCATTTCAATATTTCAGGTAAAAGCCTCTCACAACCGTGAGTAAACTTTACTGCGCATATATTCTGCTCATGAGTAACATCCTCCAGTTACCCCTTGATTAACCAAAGTTAAGATTTTGAGGGGATTGGCCATTTCTAACACATCTTTGGAAACAGCTGCCCCAAAGGCTGCATATACAGATGTGCCCCAATGCACAAGTCATGATGAGTTGTGTGGGGACACCAAATTAATGGGCATCACACACGTTTCCAGGGCCTGCAGCATGCTCTGTGCCAACAGTACCAACCAGCTGAGGACTTCCAATAATAATATTCCATAGGGTAGTATAAACGATCCATAGGATAGTAGAGATGAGCCCTATTTTAAATAACATCAGTGTTCTGACACACTTCAGGAAGCCACATTAAGCCCCAACCATTGTTTCCCAGGGATCTTGGGGAAAACATTCAACCACAGCCCAGCTTGTGCTACAGCTTTAACCAGAATCCTGGTTAAACAAGTGCTCTTACTATAAAGCTGTATTTTCAGTACTTACAACATCATGAAAAACGATCCCTCAGATTCAAACTTCTTTTTTTTGTTCTTAGCCAAAAAGCAATTTTTTAATCTTTTTTTTTTTTTTTTTCAGTTCCTTAGTATGGAAAAAGGGATCTGAATTCGGTGTTCAATTTATGTGAGCTGAGAATCAAGCTCCATGTTTTGAGGCTTGAAAAAGAATTCATGCAGCTTTATTTAACTTTATGTTATGACACCGTCACACAAGAACTTAATACAGTTTGGGTTCAGGGAACAAGTCTGGCATTTAGCTAGCTTCTGTGAGCAATGTCTTCAGAGGAAAATGAGAAGATACACTCAAGTTATTTATACTGGTAATTACCATTAATCTGTATTACTAATGAGGGTTTTGATCCTGGAAATGGATCCATAAACATGGACTCCTGCACCACTATGGAGCTGCGATATGCACAGAGGCCCATAGGAAAAATTTCCACTGAAATATACTCTACACTGATAATTTGGACCCTAAAATAACTTTGAACATCTGATTTAACTTTGTGTGCATTGCTCACCTCTAAGAGTAATGGGGAAACCTTCATTTCTTTCATATATCTTTTCCCTCATAATATTAAAGCAACGTTTGAGGTTGTTATAGGCTATCACAAGGTATAGCTATAGCTGTACCTTCTCATTGTTCTAAATACTGAAGTCTGAATTAAATTAACATATACAATCCTCAACCTACAGAGTTGATTAGATGCACTTGACTTTATGCATATGGATTTCAATAGGATTACCAATAACGCATAAAGTCAAGTGTACATGTAAATTCCACCAGGAACAGTGCCTTGACTGGAAGCCTGCTGGATTCTTACAATACCAGCAGACAGTTCTTAAATCAAGAACCCCCTTCACTCATCATTATGTCCTCTCACTGCTGTTTTATAAAATAAGACTGAGAAATATGTTAAATGTTAGCAGCAGCTGTAGAAAGCATGGTGGAAAACTGCACTGCACATATACCAGCAGCACCCTGGGACCCCATGACAGTGCGTTGCATTTGTTGGGAGCTGCCTTGTTGTGATGCTGTGGGTCCCCAAAAGCGACACCCTGAGAAATACTGCATGTATGGGACCACATCCTGAAGTCACTGGCACTGTCACCTCTCCTAGACCCGCACATTCCTTGCATCCTTTCATCAGCAGTTATGGATGGAGGAGGGGGAATGTCAACTTGATCAATTAATTAATTATTAAATGTAAACTTTGAATGGCAATTAGGCTCCAAGGCGGCTGTCGCTCCCCACGAAGTGTGGCTGGCTGGCTGGCGGGTGTAATCTCCATGCCCTCTGCTGGCTACAGCCAGCGTGTCTCAGCAGCGTGCCACCACCACCCTGTCCTCACTGCTGGGAGAAGGACCACTCGTCCAGGATGCTGGGCAGTACTGCCAGTGGCAGTAGTCCCTGCTGCCCAAATGTTTTTGTCCCTTGGTTTTATCAGAGCCGTGGCCCTGGTTTAAATGTCAGTAAGCTGGTGCCTACACTTCAGGAGGACAGGAGCTTGAAGCCTCTGCGGTCAGCTGTGTCTTACTCTGATGCTGTCAGCAAGGACATCTGAGTTGAAGATTGACCTGTGAGTTTGAAAGCACTATTCTGGTCTTAGCTGCTGATCTGTGCCGTGTTCTAGTGATTGGTGTAAGGATTTTCCCATAGCTCAGGAGAGCTCGTATCGGAGCTCTACGTCTTCTGATCCATATGTGACTGCCCTCTGCCAGTCCCCTCTCTCTTGCAGAGGAAGAATTTGGCAGAGGCAGGGTTGAAATCGTACTATCTGCCAGAAGTCTGAAATCTAGAGCTGGCGTACTCTCAGTGACTAGTCTTCCCAGAATGAGAAAACAGCCCTTTAAATGACTCGTTGACTCACAGCACCAGTAGTGAGAAAATTTTCTTCAGCTTAGAAACATTTTCTATGACCAACAGATAAGTGTGTCTCTTTTCCAACGTCATCATCATCATCACCACCATCACCTAGGTCTCTTGCAATGCCTGCTGAGTAGCACAGGAGAGCAAGGAGAACCTCCTGGTTCTGCTTCTCAGGACATGCTGCAAGAGACATGCTGCTATGCTTATAAATCTTGCTCATCACCGAATCTCTGCAGCAGAGTGGAGACCATGCCCAGGATTTTGCAAATGGGTACAAGGTGTTCTTCATAAACCATTGTCCTGTGGTACTATTTCCTATATGACTTTCCCTTTAGAAAATGCCTTCTCCATAAAGGAGGTTGCAGACTGGATGGCTAGTTACTCTATCAACTGTTTCAGGAACACTGCTCACAAGTGAACATCAACCGTATTATCATTTCCAAAGCCAAGCATTGACCCAGATGTCTAGGATAAGATATCTAGAGCACTACATGAGGCACTTTTGGGACAGTGCTCCTGATA
This sequence comes from Pezoporus occidentalis, assembly GCF_034315485.1. Classification (NCBI taxonomy): domain Eukaryota; kingdom Metazoa; phylum Chordata; class Aves; order Psittaciformes; family Psittacidae; genus Pezoporus; species Pezoporus occidentalis. The sequence continues at coordinate 1,840,630 of NW_026913791.1, read as the reverse complement.
AAAGTTCTCCCCAAAACTCCAGCAGCTGGAGCTGTGTGATTTAAGCATATGCAGTACACAACATCCTTTCCTATCAGTAATTTCTAACACTTGCTGTTACAGCCCTGGACACTTGTTTTCTGTACAAGCATCCAGTCTTTCTTCAGGGCTTTTTTGAATCCCTCTCTGAGCAATATCCTGTTGCTAGGAGTTCCACAGGCTAATGGTGTGGAAAAATATTTCCCTGTGAGAAGAGCTACACCTGTCCAACCCCCGTTCTGTTCACCATCCATCACATTGACAGCATAGGTAACTTGCCCGGGATCATGTCAAAGCGTGAAATAGCTATAAAGGCAACACATATGTGTTTGTCATCTTTGTCATTAATGGGATCAAGTAAAACTAAGGCAAAGCTATTGAACTGTGCCTTGGAAGTCAGGGGAAGCTGGAGCCATGTCCGAGAGCAGCTCTGAGCAGTGGGTCCTGCTTTGGCACATGGAAACAGCACAAGGTAAGCAACGCTTTGCTCTTCTTATTTCTTTGTGTTAGCTGTGACTGCTCCTCAGGGAACATGCTGGTTTGCTTTCAGAGCCCAAGCAGGCTGCACAGCCTGATGCTGGAGCAACATTACCTCAATAGCCTGGTTTGAGACATGGGGCTCCCCATTTCAGCAAGGAACCCCAGTTCAACTCCCACCTTTTAGCCAGGCAAGCAAACCTGAGCAGGGCAGATATAGTGAGGCTTTAAGGCAGCTCTCTGGTATGATTAGTTAGAGCCTAACATGAGATAAAATCGATTTGAAACTTGTGTGAGTTAGGGATGCTCTCATCAGTCTGAGTTCGCAGCAGCCAAGTGCAGCATAATTGTTATTAATACCTGTTACAGATATATAAGCTGAAATGGGGCATTACAGTAAAAAGACAGACAAGTTGCTCTTTCCCAAGAACATACAGGTTGCGGGTCTTATTCAGAGCCATGCTGAGCACCCTGCACATCTGCAGAAATAGGAACTGGCTGTTCCTAAGAGAAAATACACTGATGCCTTACACACATGTGCATTTCCTCATGATATAACATAAGACAGTGGGATGTTGTTTTGGCATATAAAATGATGAGTATTACGATGTTTGTGGTCCAGCCCAGAAACTGCATTAGATATTACCCAGCTAACACGCCATAGGTGACTTAAGACAAACCTATGCTTTGTGCCTGCCTTCTTTCAAAGCAAAATGCTACATGCCAATGCAGTTAGTCCTGCATAAGGCTGGACCTCAGCATCAGCGGTAGTGCTCACTACTGTGACTGCTGTGATAATTCCCATGCTGCAGTACAAATGGGATTGCACCATAAACCCACACACCTTAGCCGCGCTGATGGCCAAGCCTACATAATAGCCCAATGCTTTGGTGCTAATGATCCAGTGTTTATGGTGGCCCACAGAACTGTTGTCATGCCAACCAGATGGTATTCCTCCCTAGAAAAAATAATAATAACCAAATAAATAAATACTTTCTTTCCCTAGACTGATCTGTCTGTTTAATAGGAGTTGGAGGTTAAATCTGAAGGGGGAGAATCCAGGCTGAAAAAACAAACCAGACTCTGTTTGGCTGATGAGAGCAGAAAGGTCTTTCATCCTCTCCATCCCCTCTGTCCTTTGCAGAAGACTCTGCACCAGCGTAGGGGAGTGGGAATTTCTGACTAATGGATTCTTTCCTGGGGATGTGGATCAGGCCAAGGACTTCTACACTGAACTCCCCTATTGTGGTCCCACAGCAGTGTGGCCCCAGCAGAGTCATGGCACAAGGAAAGCCTGTCCCTATTGCAACCTGCCCAGCCTCCTGCTCTGCCCCAGCACGTCTGCTATCCCAGCAGAGCTTTTGCTCTATCAGTGGGCTGCTAGCAGGAGGGAGGGTGCTGCTGCAGACCCAACCAAGCCTTATTCCTCCTTGGGATTCTCCATTGCCTTTCTGAGAGGGTGATGTGCTCCAGAGCTCCCCCAGGTCTACCTTAGCTCAGGCACCAAATGTGGCTTCAGAGGCCATTTTCACAGTCTCTTCTCACAGCTTTGGAAAATGTTTGGTTTCACACTGAGATAGATCCCTGCTGCTGATTTCTAGGACTTTATGTTTGGTTCTCACTATTCCCCTCCTGGGAAATTACCCATTTTCCTCCAAGAAACACGTCTTCTTTCTACTGGTCTTTTTTACAAGTTACTCCTCACCTGCATTTCCCATTCCTTTTTCTTGCCCCTCTTTTGTCCTTTAATCCAGCTCACATTACTCTAGCAGTAAATTATTTAAAGCAGGCAAATACATGCAACAAACTAGCTTTCTGTCAGACATGAGCCTGTTCAGAAACTAATACACTCAAAATTTCTTTACCTTGGCTGAGCTCTATCTTTACTTAGCTTTTCCTGACACCCAGTCCCAATGCCTCATATCTCCCAACCTTTCAGATGGCTGCCTCAATTGTTCGAGGAACATCACGTTGAACATTCCCACAGGATCAATAAGGCAGAGTTTACTGGAATTCACAAAATGATTCAAATAATAACAATAGCTTGAATTTTAACAACAAACAGAAACAATAAACCTTGGAAGGGGTGTAAAGCCTTACACTACAGGTTGGACCAGTATCTGGCTTGAAGAGAAAACTGGACCAGGGAGTGATTTGTCCTGCCAGTGTAGTTTCCCCTTGCAAGGTTTCTTGCACACCAGCTGTGCCTCCTGGCAGTGCTCCTACCACCAGGCTCAAGACATAGATTAGGTGAGCTCTAGCTCTGGTCCATCTCCAAACTCCTGTGGTTTTGTACAGTCAAAAATGAAGGGAATGAGGGATATCAGGATTTAAAATCCAATGACAACACCTCAGAATAAGCATTTCAGAATTGAAGAGCTCTCACCTGCACATACCATCTCCCCCACTTTCTTTTGTTAGCACCAAGACAGAGAGTTAGCTAAGGCAGACGCACCGATACCCTCCTGCAATGCTTCATGCATAGTCCATGAAGCAGTGTGGCAGTCTGTATTAATTTCTCCCTGTTCTACTTGGAGTATGTAAAAGGTGACTTCTTCCAGTCCTGTGTTCTCAAGCTGGTTGTCAGGAGACTCCTTTCCACTCATCTTTCCATTGGTCCATCAAGCCACTAAGCATGGCATTGTTCTTCCTCCCTTAAGGCTGTGCTAGTGAGAAGCAGCCGTGGGGTTTGATCAAGAGATGCTAAATCGACTTGACAATTTATGAGCTCTTGTAGGAAATCTTGAGCTCCAGTAGCATCTGTGTGCTTCTTCCATTGATGCCCTTGAAGCTGAGACAGATTTGACTGTCCTGGAGATGTTCTCTTAAGCCTTCAGCATGTGTGGGTAGTTGACACTGTTGAGTAATGTCACCTCATTAGACAGAAACACATGTCCACTGAGATAAGGATGAGCTGTCTCCCATAAGGAGCAATAGGTTTGAAATCAGATCTCAGTTCGTTTTTCTCTTAACATGCCCAATTGGTGTGACCTCCTTCTCCACTGAAATCCTGTAGGGATATATTTCAGTGGACTAATTATAAATTCCCTCTGTCTTGCATTAACTGGATACAGCATGCCTGGTGGCATGAACCTTCCCTCTCTCATTCCTGTTGTGCACCTCTCTTGCTGCAGGCAAAAGTAATTTTCCCAGCCTGGAAATGTGATTTAATTTGACCTTGTTCACACAGGTTCTGCATCTTTTACATTCCCACCCCCAATGATAAAACAGGATCAGAGGAAATTGCTATGATTCACAGTGATGCTCTGCCTCAGCCTCCAATTCTTCTTCTTCCTTCCTCTCCCCCATCCCCTGCTTTGCCTACTCACCACAGCTGTTCTCCTTACAGGGTACTTTTGACTGTAGGTGGAGGATGTAAGAGGGCTGTGAAGATGTGAAACCACACTCCTGTGTCACATCTTCACTGCCAGGAGCGGCAAGCTGCTTGTCTTTCCTCATGAGATGCTTCAGGAGTGAAAGGAAAAGAAATGGAGAGTGAGAGTGAAGAGGGACTATTAACAGAAACAAGAGGATGGCTATAGGACTGTTTCTCAACAGTTTATGTAGCAGATCCTTACTTGAGAGAATTGCCCATGGTCCCTGCCTGCTTGGATTCACTCCTGGAGCCCTTTTCTGCCTGCCCAAAGGCTGCTGTGGGATGCTCCTTTGTACCTTCCCGCTGCTCAGGGCTGCTGACCCCTGGCCTTCCCACTTGCTTTTCTTCCAGTGCTACTGAGGTGGTGAGAATAAATTGCCTAACTTAAATACCTCAGCCTTGGGCTCCCCAATGGTCCTATTTAGAGGAGCATATGTGGAGATCCTTGCGTTCTCCTTGCACAAGTGCAGAAGACCTTGTTAGTGGGATTCCCTCTCCTTTGTCTTGTATTTGATCCTCAACAGTGAGACTTCTCGAGTGAAGACTGTCTCTTTAGCTGTGCCAGAGGAGTATTTATAATACAGTTGCTACTTTGCAGAATCCCAAAGCATACAAGATGCTTGGAGAGGCACACTCTGGCTGTGCATCAGCTGTCTCCACCAGTAAATTTGAGTCTGGGAACAGCAAGCCATTTTACACCAGCTCACAAAAGCCGTAAGCCACGACACAAAACACTGGCTATCTGTAGCAATAAGCTGCAGAGCGCTATGGAAGCATGCTTACAATATTTTTCCAGTAATGGGGATGGCATCAATTGTCAGTGAAGCAGACAGTCTGGCTGCATGTGTCATTCAGACTTGTTAATGCTCTGCTTCTCATCTCCTGGCTTTTCCTATTGTGTTAAACTCTCACTAGATCCTTGGGAAATCTACTGGGTCCATTGCCAAATTATGTGGATCCCCACATGAAGATTTTTGCCTCAGTTCAGGCCTTTGGGACTATTATTGTTTACAACAGGTTTCTGAAAGGGAACAGAAATGTTTGAGAGCCCTTCAGAAGACACCAGAGCTAATATTTGAAATTGCAATAGCTTTATCTATAGGAGGTCATATTTACTTTTTCTGTCTCCACTTCAGCAATCTGACCTAAAGAGGTCAGGTGCAACCCCAGGTTGTATTGGGGTAGCTTGTCCAGACAGGAAGGACCAGAAGTGGTTTCTAAAGGACTGGTAGCTGCAAATGTTGAGCTTTTACAGCGGGAATAGAGTGGGAAGGGGCAGGATGGAGGAGAGGAAGAAGATACCCTCTCACTGGTACGCTGAGAAGGTAGAAAACAGAAGCCAGAGCTGGCAACCACAGTGGATAAAGGGCAAAATGTTTGAATTAATGTTTTATCCTCATTTTGAACAGACTTATGAAGAGTAGGAGGCTTTTGGCTTGGGGAAGCTGGGTGAGGTCCTTCAGAGAGTAGATGTTAAGGCCAAAAGGTCCAATGCTGAGCATGGGGTGGGCTGTCTGCACGTTGATGGGCTGAGTCACTGATTCCAGAGGATGTAGGGCTTTACTTGCTTTCCCTCAGCTCAACCCTTTCTTTGTCGACCAAAGCAAAATGTCTTGTTCCCTGGAGCTCCCCAATGATGGCTGGTGCCTCTCACATGGAGACAAAGGTCCACTTGGAGCGGCTTGGTCTGAAAACCACCAACCTGGCTTTAAGCAGTGGCAGCAGGAGCTCATTCCTAGCGAAATGGATGTTTGCAGAGCACAGTGCAAGACTCAGTGAGATCCAAGCTCTGCTCACTGCCGAGTAATGTGTTTGTGAGTAAGAGACTCATATAAGCCATCCACGGTTTCTATTCATTTCCCACCACCCCCCAGGCAGCTTGTGTGAGGCTGAGCAAGTCGCTTGCTCTTTCTGGCTGTATCTAAACTCATCTTCATTATTGCACATTTTGGCTCACTTTCATCCTCTTCCATCGTGAGGAGTTTGCCTCCATCCCTCATCTTCAAGCAGAAATGAACATGCTGATGCTCCCTTCCATCCTCTCGCTGTCTATTTAAACGGTAATGTTTTAGGAGCAGGGATGTTAACCCTCATCTGGATTAGCATCACTCTAATGTAAATAATATTAGTTACATTATAGATGTTTCCATAATTAGAGTTCCTATTTCTATAGGCATTTAAACACCTCATCTCCTTATTTGACAGTCATGTTATTTGATTTGTGTTCTCCTGATGCGGAGATCAGTACAGAAACCCTTTTATCTCTCCTGATGAACAGGTTTAGACTATGATTGGATTTGATTTTTTTAGGACCATGTGCAGGGAGGAGCCCACAGATACTATTTGTGTAAGGTGGGATACTGCTGCAGAATTTGAATGGAGGTTAAATAACATGGCAAGAAGCAGGGTTTTAATCAGTGTTTTTTTTTCAAGGAGCATGAGGTAAGGACAAACCCATTCAGAAGCAGGGGAAAAAAGACCTGGCCTAGGTGGTGAAGCTTTCTGAGAAGAAAACTTGGCCTGCTTCTCCCCATCTGCCTTTTGAACAGGACGCATCAGGGTTTGCCAGTACTGTGAGGGAAGCCCACTCATGAAAAGGTTTACCAGAGGTGATTTTATCAGAGAAGCTTGTCTTGGCAGATGGCTGTATGTTTTAAATTTAAACAGAGAGGCATAAATAGTAGAAAAGAAAAGAGGGTAATAAGAAAAATATTAAACTGCCCAGTGCAAATCCTTGGGGAACTTCTATTGCAATAACTGACCTCCCATATAGCACCATTTATTTCATACGCTGGCAGCTTTATAGGTGCTTGTACAGCTACAGACAAACAGCAATTTGCCAGAGCAGTTTGTTTTGATAACTGTTGTTTTCAATAAATCTATATTAAAATCAAAGGGAAAATTAAATAGACTGAAGTCAGTGGCACTAGAGATAAGGTAGCACATTACTACACTGGCCTCTTCAGCTGGACGAGCTGTCTCTACCTCCAACATGGGTCACACTTGTGATGAATTTACATGGTCTCAGCACCCAAGTGACAATATTTGAAGGGGAAAAGGAATTTTGATATTTTCAAAGCCCAGCTACTTCAGGGCTGTAAGAGAGGAGAGGAGCAGATGCACCACTCACTCCCACAGGCTCTTTGGGTTTCAAAGGACACTTGCCTTCGGACCCCCTCTGCACTGTCTGCCAGGATTAGATTTCCCATCCTTACACAGCAATCCACAGAGCTGGTACCTGTGGATCAAATGCAGCTGGAGATGCAGAAGCTGTGACTGGTCCCCAGACAAGGGGGGTGTCTGTGTCTCAGTCTTGTCTGGTCATGGCACATCTCCTCCCTACCCCTGGCAGATTTGGTGCCTCCAGTGGCAGAAGGGGAAGTCCTACTGGAAGAGAGGGGGAAGGGAAGAGAGAATAGAAACTCCAGGCAGAGAGCTGAGAAGGAAGGAAAGAAGAAAGAAAGGAAGGAAGGAAGGAGCAAGCTGGGGGAAATGATGGGAGGAAGAGAGAGGCTGGAAAAGGAAAGAGGGTCTCCAAACACTGGGGAGGAAACACAAAGAGGCAGAAAATAGAATAAACAGAAGGGGAGACGATGAGGAAATTAAAGCAGTGTAGATGGAAGGCATGTGAGAGCAAGGGGCTGACTCTCAGGGACTCGCCAGGGACTCAGCCCTTACACACCTTCCCCAGTGCATTTAGCTGTTCTTTGGAGGTGCCTGTTTCTGGAGAGAGAGGTGAGACCTTAAGTCTGCTGAAAGGAGCTGCTTTGGTCAGGAATTTAGGAAATGCTCTGAAAACCTGGCCTCTGGGCGCTTGGAGCAGCAGTGGCTAGTGCTAGCCAGGTAATTAGTTTCTACAGGCAGTTTAGACGATTTGGGGATCCAGGAAGTTTTGCATAGTGCTGAGCATCATGGTTGAGTCCAAATAACTAACAAACATAGATTTCACCGTAGAGCAGGTCATTTTTGGTTTTTTTTTCCCACAGACCAGTTTCCTACTAGAAAACACTGATTGGAGTAACTGGGAGCATTTCCTAGGGTGTATCAACATTATCCAAGCTTTTGCTGAGAAATTATCCACAATGTTCACATGTCTTTTCCCTCATCTCCTTCTGACAGTATTGTTTTATTTCTATGTTATGCATTTATACCCCTTTCGGTCCAAGCACTTGGCCAAAACCATGGGGTCTCCTGAGCTGAGGGAGAGCCAGATGCTCTCTGGCAAAGAGAGCAAAGTTTCCCTTCCCTTCGCAAAGCTCCACTTTTCTGCCCACAGCAAGAATCAAACCAACAGTGATGATGGGCTTGTGCCAGGCCATTGTCCTGCCAGCCATGATCCCAAGAGCCAGTTCAGGCTTTTAAAGTAATCATGTTCCTTCCCAGTTGCTCCGGTCTCTTGCATCCATCTTCTAAAAGAACATTTGAAAAATAGTCATCAAAACCCATTGTCCCAGGCTTGGGGCAGGGATCCTTGCTGCTCCTGATATTCAGTTTCACGAAGAAACTGAGCTGGTTTAATAGGGATCTTAAAAAAGGGTGGAGATTATGCCTGTCGATGTAATGTATGGCATAAGGAAACGTAACAGCGTGGTGTAATGGATGGTTTGGGCTCCTAGAATTATGTAATAATAAAACAAAAGAAAAGTCAAAGCAGTAAAGTGGAAAGAAATACACTATTTTTATTTGGGAATATGTCATTAAATGAAGAAAAAGAAATCAGAGACCTCAACTTCTTGTCTCGGCTTAGGTCAAAAATCATATTTTTTGAAACCTCAGAATTTCCCAAGGGACCCAAATTCCTTTATTATTATTTTTGGCCAGCTGTCTTCCATATGACTGCCCGTGAAAAGTATTTTATCTCAAGTTAAAATCCCACACATAAAAATGTCTCTCTACCTTCCAGCAGGTGTGTTTGTCCTATGGGAAGATTTGCTTTATCAGCAAGTTGTTCCTCCAGGAGAAATGCTTAATTTGAGATGTTTTTTCCATTTACACTTAGAGTTCAAGACACTTGAGCAGCGGCTCAGTATTGGGTGGCCTGTGCAGGCATCACAGCCCTTCCTTTATAAACTGCAACCCTATTAGGTAAAATACTGGCAAAGAGATTTTGGTGAAGTGTTGGTTTTTTTAATGTCCCATTAAAAATGTTTCAAATGGTTAAAAATGGCCCGTTTCATGGCAGTTGATGCCCTCACTTTGAAACGCAGCTTTCCCATGACGACATAGCTGTAAAACACATTGAACTTTTTATTTTTTCAGTTCTTTTTTTTTACTAGTTAGCAATGGTGTTTTGCTATAGCCATTAAAATATAAAGAATAAACTGCACCCAACTGCACAATATTTTTTTACCAGGGTTAAGCCTGAATTTTTTTGTGGATGGCATTGGAATATGGAGATTAAGTATATGGTGCGAGCACAGGGGTTTTACAACGTACAATAATGTAAAAAAGGTTGTATTTCTTCAGCAAATTGACATCACTGCTTGTTCTTCTTTCTTTGTACTTCTTGGGTATGATTTTTAGGAGCAAGAGTTGGAAAAGGCATGGTAGATGATTCAGTGCAGCTCCCTTGAACTGGAATCGGGTTGGCATCGACGGGACATTTTATGGTGCTCTAAGTGGCTGCTTTCATGGTTCCCACTGCTCCTCCCGGGAGGTGATCCCACAGTTTAATGCATCGTAGCCTCGGGAAATTTCTCCTGATGTTCAGCCTTCATTTTCCTTTGGTCAAATATCATGTGGAAATGCTCTGCTGAGGAGTCTTTTATTTTGTGCTCTGGTGCTGATGCCTTCCTGATGCATGTAAGTAGCTTCCCTCCTCATACCATATACAAAGTGAGTGTAAGAGGCACAAGCTGGATTCAGTGGGCTCTTTTCACCCTTTCTCCTTTCCCAAGCCACCTACCCAGGGTTGCTCCTCTTTGTGAAGCACTTATGCTGGTGACAGTTTCACATCCAGCACCAAGAACTGTGTGGTCGCACTGCACCCATGCAGAGGGGAACAACAGTGGCGTGCAGCCCAAGGTACAGAGTCTGTGTTTGCTTTGCATTTCATTGCATCCTCTTGTGCTCTTGAATAACAAGGGAGTTTTCTGAGGCAGGACCACTGTGTCTGGCCAGCTTTGTACACCACCTTGAGTGTGAGGTCAATGTGGGGTCCATCACAGACCATTGTGTCCAACTCAGCAAAACACAGGCAAACCCCAGAGTTTTGCTCAAATCCAAGATACAGCAGATCTCCCATGGCAACATCCCATCCTCATCTGAAATGTCCAAGATTCCCTGCTCCTCTGTTTACAGAGCCCAGTCAATAGCCACTTTCTGATGTCCTGCTATGTTTTTCTAATGCACTTATTTCTTAGCCTGCCAAAGGTTGTCCCTCTCACCTCTGTTTTAACTGGAAAAGGATTTCCACCCCATGGCCCTGATTCCGGCTGAATTAATGGGTTTTGAACTGAATCAGCACATTTGAAGTTAAAACAGATCCCCACTGAGTCTGTACATTTTTATTACTGTGCAAGGAGTGCTTAGGAAAATAAAAGGAACAAGAAAGCCCTGAGAGTGGACCACCCTGTTGAGGAGGGAAATATAGAAATGAAGCATGTTTATATGAGTGATGTTTATAGGGTCAAGCGACATATATTGTACAAGGCCTTGGAGCCCAGCTCAGGAATACCATGTACCAGTCTGGGCGCTCATGCTCAAAGAAATCTACTTGAATCTGGAGCAGGTGCAAAGATGGTGTGGGAAGTGGAAAGCTAAGGTGCAGAGGAGGCACAAGATTAAAATGGTTTGTTTATCCCAGCAAAACAAAGATGACAAACATGACTGGGATCAGAGAGCTGCCTGTAAATACACCAGGGGAGGAAAAAAACCCCACAAGTTAAAGCAAAGGATCATTTTGGCAGAGTAAGTTAATGTAAACTAGCTATGAATATATTTTATCTGGGAATTAGAGGAAGTTTCCCATCTATCAGGCACAGAAGACCTAAAGAAGCCCTCTACTTGGGTTAGCACGGGCAAGTAAACAAACATATCTGACAATTGAGGTTTCTAAATTACTGGGATGTCTGATGCGAAATGATATTTCAAGACAGAGGAGAATGACTTGGTAGGCCTAGGACTCCTTTTCTGGCCTTTACTCCTACATGCGGATTGTTTTTATGATCCGAAACCCTCTTTCCTTTACTAAGGGCACCAGCATCTTTAAAATCCCCTGTTGTTGTCACCCAAGAGCCCTGTGCTGCATCTGCAAACCTTCTGGCCCCATAGAGCTGCTGTTGCTGCTGCTCCCAAATTCATCACGGGGGTCACTGCCAAACAATGAGACACGCTTTCTCCCACCGGGGTTGAATGAGCTGCTTTCTTTCAAAGCACCCTTTAATTGACAGCTAGGAATAGCTTTCCATGATGACAGGCTGTCATTAATATCATTCACCAGAATGATATGCGAGTGATAGTATATGTATTTAGAGGAAAAAGGACAGACTAATCCTCTGCAAACAAATGTTCCAACAGAATACATGAACTGAGCTGTGGTTTCAAGAATGACAACATGGATATAAAAATGTACATTGTGAATATTAGTATTCCCTTAAATACGTGTTCACATTGGTTAATGAGTCCCACCGGTGGCATTAGTATCTGAAGGATTTGGGCTGGCACGTTATTAACTGGTTAAGTAGAAAACAGTGATACAAAACTACTTGTCATGTGTATTATAAGGCATTTAAAAGCTGCATTCAGCATAAGCAGCTGAACAGGACTGAAGGAGTCACCTCTAAAATGAGGCGATGTTTCTTTGTGCCATATTCATGTAAAAACCAATTGCTTCAAAAGGAGCTGTGCTCCATGGGCCCTTGGGAAGGAGACTCTGGGAGCAGGGCTGGGAAGGTAGTCAGTGGGACCCTCTCTCCTCTGTGCTGACCCAGCAGCAGGCAGAGACCTCATACTTCATAGTAGGCTAGGATGAGCTCAGTCCTTTATTCACACAGGGGATCCCCTGGAGCTGCCACGAGGGGCTGAGAGAGTTTATTCTGCATTTTCTACCTTACTGTGCCCCACCAGTTTGCTGCCTTCTCGTAAAGCTCTGTTTGTCCATCAGTAAAGAGGTGGCTGCACATCTGTGCTGAATGAATGATGCTTTCTTAAGAAACTGTTGGGTTTTTTAAACAAATAAAACTTCGGGGTAACTGTAGACAAGGCTGCTGCATCTGCTGGTGGCAGCACAGGGAATCCAGCCAGAAGAGAAGGGGCACAGGTGGAAGCTTTGGGATGCCCTTTCTACCCTGGCTTCAAAGATAGTCCTTTGTGTAAATCAGGACAGCCCAGACACCATCCCAGCATGGACCCTATTTCCTCTGGGCTGCTTCTAGCCATCCCAAAATGTCTAAAGTAGGACAAGCAATTAAGACTCCAGAGCTAATCCTGAAACACATTTACTCTTGGACTGACAGAGGGCTGATTCTGTCGATCCTGACGCAGTGGGGGAGCGGGGCTGGAATGTGTTGTGCTACCAGGAGTAAATAAGGTGACCCTGATCAGCAACTGTCCTGGGTTCAGCAGTAGAAGTCATTTTTCTACTTCTTAGTAGCTGGTGCAGTGCTGCGGTTTTGACTCTCAGCCTGGGAACATCAATGTTTTTAGTTGTTGCTAAGTAATGTTTACTCTGACCAAGCACTTTCTGAGTCTCATGCTCTGCCAGGGAGAAGGGGAAGCTGGGAGGAAGCAGAGACAGGACACCTGACCCAAACTAACCAAACAGGTATTCCATATCACAGCACATCATGCCCACTATATAAACTGAGGGCAGTTACCTGGGCTGGGTATCGGTCAGTGGGTGGTGAGCAGTTGTATTCTCTCCTCTTGGTATTTCCCTTATCATTATTATTATTGGTGTCAGCAGTAGTGGTTTGTGTTATAACTTAGTTATTGGGCTGTTCTTATCTCAGCCCGTGAGAGTTACATTCTTTTGATTCTCCTCCACATCCCTCCGGGAGCAAGGGGAGGAAGGTGGGGTGAGGAGTGAGCAAGTGGCTGCGTGGCTGAGTTGCCAGCTGGGCTTAAACCACAACAGCAACTATCAGCCTTTATGCCCACTTTTCCACATCTGCACGACTCAGTTTCTCAACATTGCTTGCCCAGAGCCCCATGGCATTCACCTTTGCATTTCTTGCTCTGCCACTGACTGAGCCCCTCATGGAGGTGAGCTGCTCCCAACCAAGTTGGTACAGGGGCCACATGCATTGATGGGGAAGCCACAGGGTATCCCTTGATCACCCTCATTATTCCAGAAGCCTGGAGTGAGCCAGATTAATCTGTAGGTGACATTTCCAGCGGCTTGCAATGTTCATTTGAGACATGCATGCTCAGATATGAACACTACAGAAACAGTGACAATGTTTAATAAAACACATCTCAAACTGGTTTGGGTGCCTTCTTCGGCAGCTGATAGCTGTACAAGAAAAAAGGACCTCTTTGGAAACGCAGTAGCCAAAGGGAATCACATTGCTGTCCTGCAGTCTCTGAAGGACAACTTGTATGGCTCTCACAAGGGTCCCTGAGAGTGGCAGAAACCAGGATGTGGCCACTGTTTATTGCAGATGCTCAGATGGGAAAAAGGTTTCCCTCAAAAACATGGGCAAGAGGAACTCTCCTGCCTGCTGTGCTGTGTGGGTAACAGCACACACCTATAAGCCATTCAGTGCTTGTCTAGACTGACATAAAATATGTTTTACTGCTAGATGCAGAGGCCAGTGGTGAAAAGGCCTCCTCTCCCTCACCCTCCCAGAAACGCAGGCTGTGAGCCCTGAATTTCAGGCTTTGGGGATATAGTGTAATTTCAAGCATCTCTCAGCCAGTTCCCATCCCTGATAAGGAGGGACAGGGACAGATCCAAGGAACACCGTAGCACAAAGGCTCTCCTCAGTTCACTCTCCTGGACTCCTGGCAAACCATACATTAGTCACCAAAGGCTTGACAAATCACAGTGATTCAGCTAAGCTTAAAAGTAAAACTTCACATTATCCTCGCTTATGTGGGTGGGAGGCTGAGAGATGCCAAATCTAAGAGGGCTTAAAGGAACTCTTTCTATTATTAAATGGTTTGCTGTTGGTATTTTTATAGTTCTGAGATGCTACTTTCATGATTCAGGCCTCCTGAGTTCAAGGCTGCATACGAACAGAGCAAAAAGATAAATCCAGCCTGAAGAGCTTGCAATGCAATTAAAGGCAGGAGCACCAGGCAGATCCAGCCAGGCAGCCAGGGAAATGCAGGCAGCCCTTCTTCCAGAGTGGTCATCAGTAAGTGGCCATCAGTCATCCCTGTGGTACTTAGGTTTGTCTGATATTTCAAGGTACAGGGATAGAGAAGGCCTTCAAGGATGATTTGAAGAGAATGGCAAGATGACAGAGAGTAGGAGTGCTCCTAACTGTGGGCAGGGGACAGGTGAGGTGACCTTCAGGATCCCTCACAGTCCTATTTGTGCAAGTTGATGATGGAATTTGCTCTTCACAGACATGTGGGGTATCGGGGATGGGGCAAAGGATCTGCTGGTTTGCAATGTGGTTGTGTGAATTGATGCAGGGAAGCAAAGCGGTGACTGGCCCCAGCTAGTATGCTTGTCATTGCACCTGTGCTTTCCAGTAAAGCTGGTGAAGGGTCTGGAGCACAAGTGTGTGAGGAATGGCTGAAAGAAGTGGGGTTGTTTAGTCTGGAGAACAGAAGGCTCAGGCAGGACCTTATCGCTCTCTACAACTACCTGAAAGGAGGATGGATCGAGGAGGTGGCTGGTCTCTTCTCCCAAGTACCCATCAATAGGACAAGAGGTAATGGCCTCAGTCTGTGCCAGGGGAGGTTTAGGCTGGATACTAGGAAAAAAAATCTTCCCCAAAGGGTGGTCAGGCATTGGAACAGGCTGCTCAGGGCAGTGGTGGAATCACCATTCCTGGAAGTGTTCACAAGCCATGTAGATGACTTAGTGACGTGGTTTAGTGGTGGACTTGGCAATCATGGGGTAGATGCTGGCCTTGATGATCTTAAAGGTCTTTTCCAACCATTTGATCCTGTGATTCTATGGTGCAGCAGTGGGCTGAAGATTAGGCATCATTGCAGGTAAGATGTGAGTGTCCTGGCTGTGGGTGCCAGCCATGTGCGTGGGGAAGACACGACACAGCTTGGGGCGTCTGGTGGAAACTGGGCAAGTCTATACTCAGGTTTAGGATCACTTTAGGATCATGTTCTGCATGAACACAGAAGATCTGGAAGCCAGTGACTGATGTCCAAGTTAAGGGAAGGCAAGACAGCCCCAGGCTTGGTGAGGGACCTGACTTTGACTTAATCAAATGAAGCAAGGAAACACCCGGCGGCACCAGCTGTGATTACTGCCGCAGCCCTACCCGGGCACCACGTAGACCAGCAGAGTTCTCAGCACCGGCAGCACTGACTTTTCCCAGGTGAAGTAATGGCATGAGTGCTGATGAGACCCGCTCCCGGCGGCTGCGTCACTCAGCAAGGGGATGGTGGCTTTCTCCGCTGCAGCCAGTGTGAAGGAGGAGGCCCATGGGCTCCCACGGGGCCGGAGAAGCGCGACCCGGCGCGGCGCCGGCGTCGAGGCGCGGCCACGCGGAGAGGCAGGGCGAAGGGGCGGTGCGGCGGCGCCGAACTACAAACCCCAGTGTCCCCCGCGCGGCGGCGAGGGGTGTGCGCCTGCGCCGGGGGGCGCGGCGGAGAGGAAGCCCCGCCCCCGGCGGCGGCAGGCGGCGCTGCGGTTGGCCTGCGGCGCTGCCGCTCAGAACGGGGTCGGGGGTCAGAGTGCGCGGAGGTGAGTGGCGGTGTTGGGGACTCGTGGTGCGGAGTGTGTGCGGGGCGGGGGGGCAGCGCCGGCCCGGGGCGGCCCCCGCCGCGTGGGGGGGAACGGCCTCCACCGGGCAGGGGGCGGAGGCACGGCTGCGGCGGGGCCCGGCCGGCGCGGGGGCCCGGCAGGCCCGGTGGAGGCGTGGGGCCGCCGTGGCCCGGGGCGGGGGGTGGAGGCCTGGCCTGGAGGGGGGAGATGAGGGGGGCGCGGCCTGGCCTCTCCCCCGGGGTGGCGGGGCTTGCGCTGGGGCGGCGGCCCGCGCCCGGGAGCGTGGGGCTGGCAGCCGGGCTGCGGGCCGGGGCGGGGCGGTGCCGTGCCGGGGGTGTGGGGAGGCCGGGGAGGGGGTGGCCCCGGCCCCAGGGGAGGGCACGGGGCGGTGGCGGGCAGGCGTGGTGGCACCTCGTCCGCTCGACGCCGAGAGCCGGTTCCTCTGCGCCGGAGCGCAGGACTGCCGGGCCCTCCGTTCTCCAGGCTGTACTTCGGTGGAAGTGTGGAGAGCGGGGGTGGCAGCGGCCCCCCCGAGCGCGAGCGGGATCCGTTGCTGTTGGGGCATGAGGACGGGAGAATCGGCTCTGTACCCGGGGGGAGTAGGAGGCAGGAGCAATGGGGACTTTCATGTTGTTTGGGATGTGAAGGTTACTAGATGGCAGTGATGGGGGAGTAAGAGATTTGGTTGGGGTTTCTTTCCTTTCTATTTTTTTACGCTGTGAGATTGAACTTGTCACTTGTCTTGGATCTTGAGACTGGAGTAAACTTGAGAAGGCTTAGAAGTGCAGGATCTATTTACTTGTTTTCTGACTGGCAGTAGGAATTTCTTTTCTTGCTACTGTACTGTTACAGGTGTTTCTTCTAAGCTGCTGTGCTGTTAACAGGTGTTCTTTCTAAACTCAGATGAATGAAAAGGTGTTGCCATTTACTCCTTATATTCTGTCTTTCACAAGTCCTGCGTCTGGTGGTTTTACATGATCATTGCTGGCCTGCTTGCTAATAAGTCTGGTATTTGTTTCATTACTTCTTTACTTGTCTGCTTTCCTTATTGAGCTTTTGGTTTCAGAGATGGGTGGATTGACAGCTCCTGCTTAGTCTGAACTCTTTATATTCAGTTGCAATGCAAGGGACCAGCAAGTGTTCAAATAGGCTAATGCTTGCACTGTGCCTTGGGAAGGATGAGGTGCACAGGACACCGGGCAGATGTATCTCAATGACACATGTCCCATCAGGTGCTGTTAGTTGTTTTAGGATTATATATATTTCTCTTTTTTTAATGATAACTGGAATTTATTTTATCCTTTAGTTGCTGCTTGCAACATTGTAGCATCTTGTATCACTTGATGTTGAAAGCTGGTGGTTGAACTTGTGTTTCCAAGAATGGATTACTCTGAAGTGATGTGTTAGAAGTCCAGGTACTCTTCAGCATCTACGCTTGGGAAATTTGATTTCAGATGGTTTTGGTTCCCTTTTCAAGTACTGAATTCTGGCCTTTGTAACTGGCTTTTCATGTTAATTTATAGTGTGTTAATTTAATGCTTGTCTTGTTTCAAAGAGTATCCCTTTCATGGTCCTTGTTCATCTCAAACTGGGGGTTCCCCTACACAAATGATGTGTTGGGGAATTTTGTGGGTGAGTTTGGGTGTTTTTTTTTTAATTAGTGTGTGTAGCCAGACAGATTTGAGTGTTACCAAAATCCAAAAGGAGAAACCCATTAAAGCATTAAAAAGAAAATGCTTATGTGCTTGATGCTAAATAAAGAAGTCCTTGGATTCAGTATACGCTGATACGACCTGAAGTGTCTGCCCTGCAATTGAGAGATACCCAAAGTGAGTTTGATTCCTTTAGGACGCCCTATCACAGCTGTTTCAGTGCTTATCTTGTTTTGGTTTTGTTAACTTTGGTAGGCCGTGATTTTGTTTTCCTATTATTTTTTTTCCCCTTTTTGGAAGAGGCTTAAATGTGTGAGGCTTTTGCACTTGGCTGCCCAGTATCGATCCAGTAGCCACCTCCAGTGGAGGGCTGTGAGACTGTAGAGCACAGTGTGTTTATCACAAGTCTGTCCTTGGGTCTGAAGCATGTGTTTTTGCTGGAAATGGTCATCCTGAGTGTTTTCCTCCAGTCATGCTGAGCTAACATACCAGCATGGGACAATGGCACACAGGAGAGTGAGGGGAGAAGAGCACAAGCTGTGGCTCTCAAAGTGTAATCTAGAGCAGAGGCACTGGCTGTTGCTGCTAGGTACTATTTGACAACTTTTCTCTCCTCTAAGAGAAGTTACGTGTGCTGGGCAAATGCCAGCTGAGAAGCTGTATTCTCTCCAGGTACATTGTGCAGGTACTTTACTCTGACCCACTCCCACCCTCCAAGAAAAGTTTGTTGTTCTTTTTTAATTCAACTGCATATGTTGCAGTTGTTTGATTTTTGGGTTTTGTTTTGTTGTTGTTTTTTTTTCTGTGGTTGAGTATTAGGCTCAACATCTTCCCTGGCTGGTTTTCCAGGCTCACTGAGACAGGGTTGTCTGGAAACCATGGGGCACCTTCTGGAAATGTTCCTCATTGTAGCTGCTACTCTGCTTGGAGCATTTGCTTGTCTACCAGGACAGAACTTTGGCAGAGTACAGCCTTTCTTTTAACACTTCCGGAATTCATTTGTGAAGATCAAAAGTGACCAGTGTATTGAACAATGCAAGTGATGTCTCCCCAAATCCAGACTGAGATTCATTTGACACTCTCAGGCGTTAACCTTCAAGTTCATTCTTCAGATAATGAAGGTGTGCGGTTGTAGAAGTAGTTGGAACAACTGTGTCATTCATGTGTATGAAGATCAAGTAATTATGCGTGCTAGATTCCATTAAACAAAGGGTAGCCTGCTATGTCTCCTTTCCACTAAATTAGGCCAATATGTAATAGTAGCTTTTACTGACTAGAAGCGTAGCAGCTACAGATCTCTTACTTCTGGCACTGGGAGCTCTGCTGTGGATCAAGAGCACTGAAATGCCGTGAATCTCTGAACTTCCTCCAAAGAGCAGAGCTGGGAAAGTTTGAATGAAAACTAAGATGTGTTATCTTTTGACAGCGAATGGATTGACCATTGGAACGAGCTGTGTGAAGGTAGCGGGGAGCCTCCATGCTTGCTGCTGTAATTCAAGGCCAGAAACTTTTTCTGAAAGATACTAAAGCCTTTGGGCTCAATTCAGGAATGATGAAGTGGAAACTTTATGGCCAGCATTACATGAGGTTCAGACAGGATGGTCCAGTGGGCTTCTTGAGTTTGAGTTTTATGTGTTTATGCTGCTAAAGCTGAGATACCTTCTCCATTTCCTGCAAAGTGCCATGCCATCCCACATGTCTGTCCTGTTCTGAGTATGTGGCTTGGTGAGTGGCTGAGCCAACCAACAGCTCCCAGTGGCTCATATTCCTTCCACTTCTGCCAGTGTGAGCCCATCCTTTGAGCTTTGGCACTCACCCAGCCTGTCCCTGATCTGATTCATTCCACTAAACCAGCAGGAAATTATCTTGTTTTAATTGTGTTTTATTCTGGCTCCATTAGACCTTTTATAGGTTCCTGAACTTGAGTCGTCTTAGAAAGGGGCCAGACAAGCTCAGGAACTGGTGTAAAGTAATTAGCGGGAGAGTAAAACAGAGAGGGAAGGACAGGCCTGCCTCCTTTTGGCCTCCCAGAACTGTTGGCTTGGTTAACCCCATTTTGTGTAGCTTCACCCTGGAGCATTTTCTTATGGCTCCCATGCAGAAGCAGGAGACTAGGCTAAAGGATTCTTGGTCTGATCCTCTGCAAATGGTCTTTTCCTTAATAACAAATCTGCTCTTCCACTGCAGCTTTCCAGTCTTTTTCTGTATGCATCTGTGTTGTTGCTTCTTTGGTTTAATTTTTGTTTCTTTCCTTTACATTTCCTCTAAGTGACCAGTCCTTTACTTTGTGGAACTTCTTTAGACTCCAACTTACACCCAATTAGCTATACACAATTACTCTTGGAGAAGGTTTAAAAATACACAGCAAAGCCTGTCTTAGGAGACCAGTCACAAAAAAATGGATTGCTTAGCAGAGGTGGTCTAATAAAATCGGAGTGGAATTGTACTGTGCATCTTTGGGACAGCTTCTAGTTGGTCTGTTTGGGTGAGTTCACGTGTGGAAGTCTCGTGTTTCACTGTGTTGTCAAGTGAACTGAGATGTGTTTGTTTCCCAGCCTCATAGGGTGCGATAGCCCCAGGAAGTGCTTCCCTAACTAATCAGCGCCTTCTTCGCTCATTGTGATCTCACAAGCCATCGCGTCTGTGGTGTCACAATGGAAGAGATTCTGGTGCTGTGACATAGCTGACATATCTGGTGGTGCCTGTGACATATCAGCCAAGGAATGCAGCGGGAAGAATGAGCTCAAGAACGGGACAGACCTTCCTTAACCCAAGAGTGCCCTCCATCCTTTAGTCTACCCTTTCTGTGTTCGCTTATCTCCTCTATAATGGCCCATATAGAGGGAAGCCGATGGCTATATAGAGTGAATTGTTTTTTTTTAATTGAACTACCAAGATGCAGGTACCTCCTAGCTGAGTGGTTGCCTGACTTTGTTCCTGTAACCCTCATCCTTCTTTGCTCTTACTCTCACTTGTTGTATTGCATCTAATTTTAGACTGTAAGTTCTTGAGAACAGGGACCTCTTCATCTGTAGTGGGAAGAGGCTGGGTATGATTGTGGAGTGCTGTAAAAACAAAATGATTGATGCCAAGTTGTATCTGAGCTGAGTAATAATGGGACAGCATATAGGCATCCTGTGGCAATGCTTGGGAAAATTCTGTTACGCATTTTCCAAAACACAGGCTTGGCTGTCTAGCAGGACCGGAGACAAACCCAGCCAAAAGTGAAGGGAGTGTAATCATAAAGTGTACTGGATTCATGTTCAAGGGTTGATACCATGAGGCTAACGAAGTAAAGAAGCAAATTTACCTGTCTAAAACTGTGTGGCATTATTAAAATGGTTCTGAAAGCTTTGTGTTTTGTTGTTTGTTTTACTTTATGTATTTTTTCTGGTTTTGTTTTGTTGGGTTTTTTCTAAGTTTGGATCATAGGAGTGGGATAAGCTGCTTTTGGTCGTAGGCTCTTGTTTCCTGCTTTGCAGGCTAGCCAGGTGCTGTCATTTTTGGACTGTTGTTCATATAATGAAATACTTGGGTTTGGCTTAAGATTGATTTAAAAAAAAAAGAACTATATGGAGTTATCTCTATTGTTCTTCAGTTAAATCTTCGCACAACTGAAATATGGGCTCACATTTGACCTCTGAGTATGCATTTGAACAGCTACCAAAAGGGAAGTTTGTTATACTCTGTTCCAGGTGTTCCTAAATGTATCCAGTTTTGTTCTACAAAAAGCATCTTTATTACCCTATCTTTTTACCTTTTATATTTATAATTTAATAAAACGAGACACTATAATTGAATAAAGTAAGAAAAACCTGACTTACGTTTTGGATTGGTTTTGGCTGCTCTAGCCTTAAGGTTAGTTGTCTGTAAGGACCAGGAGTCACAGCTGCCCCTACCCAGGCTTTTCACAGGGATTAAAAGGAAGCATGAAACTCCCAAAGCGTGGTTGCTTTATTTTTTAATTTGTTTGTCTTGTCCTTTAGATCGGTATGGGGAATTTTTTGTTTTTTTAATATCTTAAAGGGCCATATTGCTATAACAAAGTAATTCATGTGTAAATGGAGGTACCAACCTGAACTTAGGTGTTGGTCTTCTTGCCTCCACTCCACGTCAGCTTATCAAACCAGACAGTGCAGGGGAGTATTTTGGGGTTGAAGGCAAGCTGTTAAAGTCATGCCTTCTCTTACTGCTGGGTACTTTAATTAGATGTGGTTGTAGAAGGTAAATATGATGTTATATGCAAAAAGCCCATTAGCTCAAGTTCATAGGCTAATTCATCTCTCCATTGATGGATTTGAATCCTCTGCACGTGGTGCACATCTCTGTGGCTCTAGGGCTGCCCTGCAGGTAGGAGAGAGCACTTTCAGTGCCCTGCTGGCTTTTGTCACCAGCATTCTCCACGTGGCAGGAGTTCCTTGCCCCTTGTGGTTCCCCCCTAAGCAGCTTCCCCAGTGGGAAGCCTGGAGCATGATGGCTGCCAGTGCAGATTCTCTGCTTCATACTTGGTGGGGTCCCTGGCGAGCCGGTGGCTGCAGCTGGCACTTGCCTTTCTCTTGGCTTTCCTCACTTGCTGGTGGTCAAACTGTCATGATTTAGTATCATGTTGTCGAACCACCAAACAAGCAAGAACTGTGGTCAGCCTGAGCTTGGCTTTTTCTCTGCAGGTAACTGATTGCCATATCAGATGTTTTTTCTAATGACTTAAAGACAGTTGTTGATTAGATGATGTCACGTGTGGCACATGCTGCTATACAGCACATAACACAGACTTTATCTTCCAGCTGAAACCCACCACACATGGCTGTTTCCCATGTTATTGGGTGTTGCAAATATAAAGTGCTGTCACATTTTCCTCAGTCTGTGTGCAATCTGTCAAAATAATTCCTGAGGTCCAGCCTCAGTTCGTGGTCCCATTATGTTTCATATGTATCTGTGTAAGGAATCGGAGCTGTGTGATATGAAATATTAACCTAGTAGTGCTGAATGCCAGATGTGACAGCTTGCCCTGAGATTATAATCTGATCCTGTGTGTGTAAGAAATATATGTGGTGTTTTACATAGGCTTGGAAATGGAATCACTGAACATGTGGATTTATATGGGTAGAGCTGGGTTTCTAATTTTTGAAGCTGCATTGCTTGCATTGTTGTCTGTTGGAAAAAATACAGGATAATTATGAGTGCTTTGCATTGTCATAGCAGTTATAAATGCTTTACGTGACTTCTAATAAAGTCTGTTTGCTCACCAGCGATCTTATGCTCTGACCTTGCCAAAGAAGATGATGTGAGGTCTTCCCAGGGCACCTAGAACAGTGTCTGGGTAAACATGCAGTTAAAACTTCATTTGGCTGAGGGTGCAGAGTTTGGAGTGGGGTTGCCCTTATTTGTATGCCATCTGTGTAGGGGAATCAGCATGCAATACCCCACTCATGCACCTTTGGTTGGAGCATTGCTCCCTCTGCTACAGAGGAGAACAGGGAGGGAGCCTGATCCTGTCGTTGGACATGGACCACCTGCGGAAGCTGTTAATGTAAACAGGCACTAGACGTTGGCCGTTATTTCCCTGTGCTGATGTCCCATGGTACCTGTGGGACACAGGCCTGCTGGGATCTGGAGTGGTGCTGCCATGGCTGCGTGGTGCCGTGCCTGAATCCTGCCCAGATGGCTGGTTTACCTTTGCTGTGTAGCTCAGTGGCTTGGGAACCTCTGCACTACTGTGCATGGTGTGGCCAGCCTGAAGATTTGTGGGGTTCATGTCTGATGCCCTGGTCTTGCCGGTTGAGATAAATTAGGTACTGATCTTGCTGCACGTGGGTGGATTATATATGTTTTACTGCCTGTGTTTGATATAGGGGTTGGAGCCTGCCTCCCTCCCCCACTCCAACTGTGTGTTTTACTTTATGCAGTAGGCTAAAGACCAGGTTTTACTGCAACTAACTTACAAGCTGCTTTGTTCTGAGATGTTATGTTTGCTGTCATGTGCCTTCAGATTCATAGCTGGTAGTTTGAAGGTTTAAAGCATGTATATCTTAAATATTTCTTATCTGATAAAGTATGTATGTTATCTGGGGCAGGTTAGAAGTGAATATAAGTTCTATTTGGCTGTGATGCTTTATTAATGACAGTAAAAGCAGTAGGTGGAAAAGCAATAAGTAGAACTGAGCCCCTTTAAGATAAAGACAATGTTGGGCTCTTCATTATGGTTTTGTAACTTGGGTTTTCAGTTTTCCAGGTTCCTGCTGCCTGACACACTGCTTTAAGAAAGCACGCACCCCCCAGAATGTGAAAGCCACAAGGTGGGGATGTATTTATGCTATGGAATTGGCAGTGTGGGCATTGGCTCAGTCTTAAACGTCTCATCTTCTCTGATTTTTGCCTTTCACTCGAAACCTTGGAAAGGGAAGGTTACCAAATGCATGTTTACTCGAGGCACACAACGTGCTCAGCCGCAATTATCTCCTAATCTGGTCCTTTCGAGTTTCTCTGGTCTCGCAGGTAAATACAGATTTAGCCGTTATTCAAGGCATATTATTTACCTCATTAAGTGTGTGTTTTGGCACGTGCATTATTTACCTGACGGACTAACGGATGGGAGAGAGCAAACGCAGTCTTTTGTGCAAACAGCCACTTTGTTCACAGGCAGTGATGAGTCCTCTGTTTTGCCTTGCCCATTTCGGTTCCGTCTCTCATAGCAGGCACTTTCAGCCCTTCACAGTGGTGCCAACAGCGAGTGCAGACACAGGGAGGACTCAGAAGCCAAGCGGGCAGGTGGCACATGGTGGGATGGAGGTCTTGCCCAGAGCCTTGGGCAATAGGACCAACCATGAGGGTGGAGGGATGGATTTAAATCTCTATATGGCAAGGTGTGCGTACATATATGTACATACACAGAGGGGTGCTTCTATCCTTGTTCAAGAAGATTGTGTTGTTGCAGGTTACCTGTTTTGCTGTCAGTCACTGTACCCAGCTATGTAACACCTCTGTGAGTTGGGCTTGAACTCTCATCAGATAAATCTGTTAACAGCCCTGAGGCTGACCTGCCTTGGGCAGTGACAGTCCTGTTGAGTTTTTCCTGGAATGTCTTAAAAGAAAAAGCATGGGGGAATCCAGGGAGTCTCACATGGATAATGTATTTTATTACATAGCGTTTGTTAAATAGAAGCATCAGAAGGTGATAGCCAGCTGAGGTATTTCTTTGGGAGGGAGCCTGTAACCTTATAGAGTCCTACTTGTATTTAGAGTTCCTGAAGTCCTGAGCTACCTAAAGGCAGAAATTGAGTGTAGCACAAGAATCACATCTCTGAGAAACCTCATACCCAGAGCAAATGAGTATTTCCCCTGGGGAGGAGCCTTCCAGCCACCAGATGCATGGATTTGTAATGGAAATGGGAGGTTTTGGTGCAACTAAACAGGTGTTTCAAGGCCAAGCTGTCTGGATGGGTTGTAGTGCTGATATATGTATTGTTGTATTGAATTCCTACCATATATCAAAAGTATATGAAAAGACAAAAAGCCTCCTTAGAATCATAGAATGGTTGGGGTTAGAAGAGACCTCTGGAGATCATCTGTTTTAGTGGGGTTTAGAACAGATTTTCTATGTTTTGCGTGGTTTGTGTTGTGTTCTGCTATGATAAGGTTCAGCAAGGGGTTGCAGCCTGGTGCCTGGAGCCATGACTGTTGTGTGTCTCTTAGTTCTTAATTTAGAGCTGTTGCAGTGGTTAACTTCCAGTTGCCTGTATTCTGGACACCTTGAGCTCAGTCCAGATGTCATCTGTTGTGTTTAGAGCAGGGTACTGTTATTTCAGGTTTCCAATGCTGGAACCTCCACTGGGAAGCAAGAGGAAATCACTGTCAGAGGACAGTAGAGAGATGCTAACAGAGATGAGATGTACGTCTGCACTAGTAACGTGAGTCTCTCTTCAGTTTCAGATGCCTCTGGATGTTCAATGATAGCACTCCTCCATACTGGAGCAGCAAAGTTTCCCCAAAACTTACTTTCAAGGGCAAGACAAGCTGTGTACTCCCTCCTCCCAGCTGGTGTTCTCAAAGAGTACAGCTCCATCGTAAGCAGGAAACTGGCGTCCCACGGCTTTGGAGCTTGCATGGCAGCAATGTCATCCTTCCCTCCACAGAGATATCACTACTTCCTAGTGCTGGATTTTGAGGCTACATGTGATAAACCACAGATTCATCCTCAGGTAAATAGTCAATCCTGTTAATTACCCTCTTGCAGGTTGCTGCTGCTGTTCTGAGAGGTGGAAGGAAAACGCACAGTGCTGGCTCACTCATTTTCTCTGGTTTGTCTCACCTTTCTGTTGCTGGTCCTCCAGAGCTCTTGCCAGTTACTTGCTCTCTCAGGAGCAATGCCAAGACTGTTTAGTGGGAATGAAATGAAGGAGCTGGTTTTCCATTGAGGAAGTAACAACTCACATGTAACTGAAACCATCTCTTAAGTCATCTTATGAGATTCTTGTCATCTGCCTGAACGAGGGGGAGAGTAAGAATTTTTTGGCTGGGAACCTGCATTAGTAGTGTACTCATGGCAACCTTGTTTGATTCTGCAAGGAAAAAGGCTGTTGGTAGCCAAAAGCTTTAGGACAAGAATAGTCTGAATGATATATGTGCAACATAATGGTGTTTCTGAGTAGAGAAGAACAATATTTTGGAGCTGTCTGATTTTGCTGCAGTTATCTTGCCTGCATGTTAACTCTGGATTGTAATGAGACAAGAGTTCAGCTTCAGAGAGATTTTGCAGTGACTTACCACTTGAGACGTATAGAGATCCAGATGAAGTACAGTAGAGTGTATTAGTAAATATATTTTCAGTTGTCAGCCGGATGGGCCTAGGTTTGCCATTTAAATTAGAAAACTGCTAAAAAGGGGTAAAAAAAAACGTAAATCCCAAACAACTAACATTGGGTTAGTAACAAATAAACAGAATTTCTGAGTCTCTAAAATGAACTTGGATTTCTCATCCTCATCTGCCAAGCAATTGGCCTTGTATTTACTGAATTCTGAGTGGTTTTTGTGTGTTCATATCTCTGGTTTCCCTTGCACTTGTTGAAGGGATGCTGTAAGTCAGGGTCAAATTTGATTCCTCTAATCCCCAGTAGTGCCCTGGTGAGTGCCACCTGCCTCTTGTGTTTCTTGGAAAATGAACAGCAAATTCCCTCCTCTTTTGCTGGGTCTTTGTGAGAGGCTGTTGTGGTTGTGCATCCAGTTCTGCTAGCAAGGTCTTAACTGCTCTTCAAGTGAGATGTCAGGCTATTTCCTGCACGCTCTGCCTCGGGTGCACGGACCTGTCAAAGCTGTAAATTGGATCTACCTTGTCCCTTTGGATATGGGCTTGGTCTGTGCACATTTTGATGCAAAACCATGATGCATGTGGAGGTAGTTTACAGCTGGCAGTAAAAAGGAGCATGAGTGGAATATGATTGCTACTGTTTTAAGGAGCTTTGTCCCCAAGTCCTTGCCAGGGAAAGTAATGGTCTGGGCCAATGCAGATATGCTATATATTTTGTTGGTGAGATAGCACCTTTAACGTGGAGATGTTCTTCAGCATTGTTTTTCTAGTCTGCTATGTTTAGTGCCTGTCTGTATCACATCATGTGTGGAAAGGGTCGTCCGTTCTTCACATCCTCACCAGCAAATTAGACAAATAAAGAAATGGCTCTTGCTACATGGGAATCAGTGTAGCTGCAAAGGCAGAAGACAGCTGCCAGAATTGGGCAACTTCATAAAATAAGACTTTAGTTGATGCCCCTACCTACATCTTACTTACCTTTTTGCTGACCAGCATGTTCTCTTCACTGCTGGGCTGTATGTTATAGTCAGCAAACTGCCATGTATTTCAGTGATATTTTGTGCAGGGCTTTAGTGGCAGGTTTTTTCACTGAAGCAGTGGCAGACAGGTTTTGGAGGTTTGGTCTGAGGACACACCTGGGACCTAGGAATGGTCAGGTTCTGATCTTCACCATGATCCTGATCCTTTTTCTGCTTTTAATGCCTGAAAATAGAAGTCTAGATCAATGAAATTCAAATGCATTGGAATTTGACAAGGAGGCTGCATATACAGAGCTAAGCTGTGATCCAGGTTACATTAGTGGGGTAGGCATATCTAAACTTAGCCAGCTCAGCCTAAAAGTCTTACAGAGTGCACTTGTCACCGTGCAGCACATTTCACATTTCTCGCTAACTGCTCTTCAAACTATTCTGGCTTCTTACCAGAAACAACTGGGAAGAGCTGTCCTTTTATCTACACCAAGGTGTGCAACTGCCACGTCTGCTTCCCCTCATGCTCTTCTGCTCGCTAGCATTATCCCTGGGGAAATTCTTCATGCTCATTCGGGAGCCCAGATGACTCCTTTATTTCCATTCCTTTTCATGCTGCCCAATCCCTATTGAAGGTCTGGTGGTATGGCCCCCATAATGGGGATCAAGGAGGGTCAAGGGCAGTGGTGTTCCCCTGGGAAGCAATGATCACTGCCTCTCGCTGCCCATACTGCTTTACCCATGGTCTCGTTCCCAAGGCAGGGACAACTGAATGATGTGTCTGTTCCTGAGATGCAGTGATTTATAGACTCACCTTGTAATGGGAGTGGATGTTGATTTCCACCAAATATAGGCTGTAGCAACAGATGTGCAGTCCCTGCTGAACTCCCTGCTCAGAGTGAGTAGATGTGTGATAGGCAAGCTGCCTTGGGAGCCATAGCCTAGGCTCAGAGAACTTCCCAGGAGGAATATGTCCCTGAAATCGCAAACCTGCTCCAGGAGGAGTCTGGGAAGCAGACTGTGAGGTATCTTCTGTGTGTTTCACAAGCAGTGCTCTGTGGAGCCTGTATCACAGCAATCCTATGCCAGGATGGGAATGCAGAAGGTGGCTCACACAAGTGACAGAGAATGTCAAAATCTTACCCAGAGGCGGATAATGGAGATGTGCCTGCCTCTTCTATCTAGACATCCCCCTGTAGCAGCTTTCTTCTTGTGTGGTTTTTGTGTGGCTGTTAAGCTCAGTACATTAGAAATCACCTGCCAAAACCTTTGTTAAGGATGATCATGAATTGCTGAAAAGTAGAAGAAATTCAGGCTTGTTTCCCATGGCAACTTTAACTCTGCACTCTTGTGCATAAGTATTACAGTGGAATATTAATCTGCAATTACCTGTCTTCATGCAGCTTAGGCTTGGGTGTAGTTTTAAATACCCAGTTCTCAATTCAGCTTCTTACAATGTTGTTTCAAGAGAAATGCCATTAAAACTGCACGTGACTTAAAGTGACTGTCTTTTTACTTAAAGTGACTTAAAGTCTGTCTTTTTACTAAAAATAAGTAAAGTAATATATATATTTATCATCTTCTTGCCAATTATGGCTGTTGAGATGCCATTCTTATGTCAGAATGCTTTAAGTTCTAGAGTGACAGGGAACAGTTCATGTAAAAGCTGCTTCAGATGGGTTTTTCTGTTTGTGTTAATTTTTTGAACAATCTTTTGAAAAAACTTTTTGAGGCTTGTAGCTAATTCCTCTCAACAGTTAAAATCTTGCTAAAAGAACATGAATATCCATAGCTCAGCGTCCTACAAGATGCATCTGAAATTAAAGAGATGCTGTTCTTTTTTAATCATGTTTTCCATGTGTCACATGCTTTACTGCAGTTCTCTTGGGCTGTTGTGAAATCTTATTTTGACCAATATGGAGAATAATGTCTTTATTTTAAAAGATGTGGAGAGAAGACCAGTGTTTAAGAGAGGCTTCTGCAGGGTTTGGGGCACCAGGTGCAGTGTAACCCTCAAAAGCTGCATTCTCTGTGGCAGTCATTTTGCCTTGGATACGTCCCTTGTTCTTCCAGTAAGTGGGGACAACCTAGCTGTGACCCATATGAATCTGACAGGGCAGTTTATGGCTTCAGGCAACAGAATTAGCTGTATTTATTTAAAGCCCGATGAGCTAGAGAACACGAACAGTTACTGAACCCAGATCTCCTGGAGAGTACAACCAGGAGACCACCAGGAAAGACGTCTGATGTATGAAAAAAAAGTATTCAAAGCCATTTCTTATTTAGAGATACAAACCCAGCATTATTATAGCAACAAGCCTAAAATACCAAAACGCTCAGGTGGCCAATTGCTGCAGTCCTAACCTGACCCAACCTGCTTAGCTTTTGGCTGGTTATTGACAGGCCAGTGAGGTGACTACTTTAAAGCCATCAGTCATGTTGCCCTTTTCCTTGCAGCATGCGGAGACCCGACATCAGTTATGCATCCCGGCGTGCAATTCCCCACCTGTGCTGTTTGAGCACTGTATCCTTAGCTGTGCAAACATTACACATCGTTTAGGTGACAAGTTGCAAAGTTAAGTAGACTTGTTGTTACAGCAGAAAGTAGTTGAGTGGCAGTCACCCTGAAAAGAAAAGATCCAGGCTAGCTCAAGAATGTGCAAGCCTGCTGCATTGTGTTTAAATGTTTGTTCACCTCTCTGTAAAGCTGCTGCTGAAGGTAATGTGTGCTGCTGGAAATGTTCACAACACGTGCATTTCTGAAGGGAAGGGAATGGGTGCCACAGGTTTGTATGTTTGCTGTGCTTGTCCTGCCCTGTGTGGTCGCTGACAATCTGTGTGAGCCTGCAGCTCTTTCACAGCCTCTGTGGCAGGAGGGGTATTTTGCATCACCCCCAGCATGATGCTTTAAAATCAGGTAGTATTATCCCATGATGTGGTATGTATCTGGTGCTGTACAGGGACACTGCTTTTCAGGCTGCTGTGATTGCTGGGGAGTGGTCTTTCCTGTATTAAGGTGGCCTTTACTTAGTTTTGAACAAAACCACCTTGATAAACTGCAGCTCAGCTCTTTTGGTGAGAAAGACACAGGACATGCCAAAGTCTTGTGGTTTTCTTCCTCTTTGTGCCAGGCTGGCTGTGCAACCATCCCTGTGTTGTCTTTGTTGGTCTGTGTACTTGTTAGCTGGCAAAATAGCTCTTGGTTATGTTATTTAGCTCCTCTCTGCCAGGCAGAAATGCGCTGTCACCAGCAGCTGTTTGTGATGTCTGTAAAACCCTGGGTGTTCATTTACATGCAGTAGCATGCCCTTTCTACCCATCCCAGATGTTATAGTGTTGCTGGCAACATTGATCATTTGTTCTGCTCAATATCAAGTGAAGAGGTTGGGTCTTGAAATGATTTGATAATTGTGCATAGGCTGGTTGCCTGTGATAAAAAGGAGCAGACGTGAAAAAGGATGAAGTGTAGTTGTCATCTTGCAATGGAAAGGTAACATTTGGAAATGTGTGTGTGCTGTTTTTAACCTGATTTGAGTACTTAACTTCCCCCAAACTGTCAAGCTTAAATTGTTGTTGGCTGTGTCGTTGGAGATTTTCTGGGTGGTTAAGTATATGTCAGTAGTGCTCGAAGAAACAAGTTGAAGTGTTGATGGTTTTGGTCTATATTTCTCATCCCAGGTGTCGAAAGAGGAGGGAGGTTCTGCCTTATTCTTGATGTCTGGGTGCTGTTGGAAAGATCCAAATAGCTTTGTGAGTTTTGGCAAGGTGAGATGATGCTGATAGGGAGAGGCAGGAACCAGCCTGGGAGCATATGACTACCAAAGGTTTTATTCAGGATGGCAGGACAAGGGTTGTGAGCCAGCTGTCAAGATTTCAGATGCAATGGCAGGTATAAAAGGAGTTCCAAAGACCACAATGGTAAGTTTAAGGATGAAATGTCATTTCTGAGACATGGATCCTCCTTTTCTTGGCTCTGTAAGAGGGGACCTCGGCTGCAGAAGTGCTGCACTTTGGATTTCATACTTAACCCTTGAGACTATTTTAAAAGGATG
This sequence comes from Pezoporus occidentalis, assembly GCF_034315485.1. Taxonomy (NCBI): domain Eukaryota; kingdom Metazoa; phylum Chordata; class Aves; order Psittaciformes; family Psittacidae; genus Pezoporus; species Pezoporus occidentalis. The sequence goes on along the minus strand of NW_026913791.1, from coordinate 1,809,442 downwards.
CAAAAGAGAGACAGTGAGTGTGATCAGGGGTCTGCAAAGTACAACTGCAAGTGCAGGCTGGATAGCTTTGGGGTTGTGTTCAGCGCAGTGATGAGAGGGGTCTGTATTTTCTTGGGGTAATGATTGGACTTGATGGTCTTAAAGGTCTTTTCCAACCTAGCTGATTCTATGATTTTATGACTAGGTCTTGCATTGCAAAGATGTGAAAGGCAATGTTCTGGTCTGTATCTGCTGTGGGTAGAAGAGCAGTCTTGAATTTAAACAGCAGCAAGGGAAATTGTGATTAGACATTAGGACAAACTTTCCAGTGATAAGACTAATGAAACAGGAGGATAGAGTGCCTGAGGAGTGTGTGAGTCTCTCTTATTGGAGTCGGTAAAAACAGCCTAGACAAAGTCAGAAATTATTTAGGGGGAGGTGATGCTGCCCTCAGGCAGGTGCATGGACTCTCTTTTAAAGCTCAAGCTCCTGGAGGCATGTGATTAGATGTGAATTTCAGCTTCTATTAAAGAAAGAGAAATGGTCGGTCCATCACCCTTGCAGTTGTAAGGAAGCACCTGGAAATAAAAGCCAGGTTTGATGCCAGCGCAGAAACAAAAATGCAGCTCCAAATTTATCCTTGAGAAAATCCATCCTTTGACATTGGGGTCCAGTGCGAGTGCTTGGGGGTAGGCACTGAGGTTCACCTAAGAGTTAGGGGAGGAAGAGACATTGGATAGTCAATGACTGGGCAACAGAATTTGTCTTCATATCTTCTTATGCCAGTGTTTCGTGATCTTCCCATATTCCTGCTTGTTCTCGTGTGTGTTGATTTTGATTTGTGTTTCCCTTCATGCTTTCCTGGGATTAAACAGTTAAATTTAAATGTGTTAAATTGTTGGTTGCATGTGTACTTTAAGCTAGGTATTGATGCAAAATGAAATTTGGGCATCAGCTGCTTCCCTAGAGATGTTTTGACAAGGTTAGTCAGTACGCAGAGTAACTTAACTCGGCACAGGAGCACTGAGAGCCTTCACTCTGTTTGTGTAGATGGGCATCCTTTGGAAAGTCAGGATAGCCCTGATTCAGCAGAAGTCCTGCTGTTCCCCACTGCAGAGGTGTTGCCTTGATGGTACTTGGTTTGGTTAGTTTAATAAGAATTTAGAGGTGGGGAAAAGACCTATGAGGTCATCTCGGTTGCTGCCCTTGTGGGCCAGTGCAAGGCTGCTCGCTTGGAAACAGCTTTAGTTAAAATAATAATTAAGGCAGAGGACGGGAACTGGGGAGGCAGATCTGTTAGGCCGGTGCTGTCCTTACTATGTCCCTTTTCGATTTTAATTGCCATGGAAAAAAAGGAAAATCACAAGGCTTTAAAAGCTCTGATTCTTCCTGCTCTTCAACCCCCCACCCTCTCCCCGATCTTGGAGGCATCAACTCTCATCTGTCAAAGTGTAAATCAGCAATTAAAACACAAACAGCGAAATGCCAAAGATGACCCGAAGCACAAAGCAACTGACAAACAAGTCCGGACAAATCGGCGGATAATTTATAAGCATTGCCCTAAAATCTAATTATTTGGCAATTCGAATTTGCAGCCGGCCAGGGCTGTGCAATAAATTTAACCCGCCATAAATTATTTAGGAGCAGCCCGTGGTGTAAATCAAAAACACAAGTGTTTGTTTAAGAAATAAGCTCCTTGTGCATAAAATGACTTTTTTTTTCTTTAAAGAGCAGGGGAGAAGAAGCATCGCTGAACAAAATGAGCTGGTGCTGAGGCTGTGTCCCTCCGTGGAGACTCCCTTGCCTCTTTCACCCTTACCTTTCTTGAAGGTGCAAAGGGGTCCTTTGGTAGGAAGTTTTATTTTATGCTTTTCCCCATCAGAAAAAATTCCTTTCTCTCAATGGCCTCTGCTTGTTTTTATTGAATTTTGAACAGTCAGCTCTGATTTTTATGGGCATCTTTTATTCTTGTGTTTATTAAACTTCTTCACATGGAGGTGGGAGTAAGGGATGAATTCTTCTCTGGTAGTTTTTTAACTGAATAGGCCACACAGTCTTCTTCAAATATATAACTGGGTCTTCTGAAGTGGGCCTTGTCCACTTCGTATGTGGGCTTCTGGATTAAAAGGTTTTGAGAGCCAGGAAGGTCTCGCTGGACACTGTGTTCTTTTCGTCTCATGATGTGTGCTCCAAAACCGAAAGAATAAGCAAAAAGATTCCTCTGTGGGAATTAGTGTAACTTCAGATGCTTTCTTCTCTGAACTCCAGAGATCTGTCCGTTACAGGAAATTATTTAGCGAGTATAGTGGTGTGCTTGTTCATTTCTTTTATTAGCAAGAAGATCAATACAGCTGAATTTGTGCATCCCTGCTCTGCTGTTAAAGGGAGGGGAGTTTCATTTAGGATGGTTGGATAAGGAAGGGGTGGGTTTATAGCACTGCTTTCACATGCCCTTATGAATATTTCAAATCCTTCTTAAAAGGAAGCCCCTTGCCATTCCACAGTGACCCTGCAGCCTCCTGCTGCCACCCTGTCCCCTGGCCTGAGACCACCAGGTTTCATAGGAGGCTTTCACCTGGAACATCCCTTTTGGAGGGAACATTTGTTTAGTTTATTTTTTTAAAAAGGCAGAAATTCCGAGCAAGCTGTCACATGGATTTGCTTGAAGTACCGTGAAATCATAAATGCAAGATTGTTGTAAAGAGAGTGGACCTGGTAATGGATATGTCTAAGCCTCCGGCTCTGTAGGATCCTATTGTTCCTGTGTTTGGGGGCGCAGCTGAGGGGAGGGACAGGGTGCCAATGTCTTTTTCTTTAAGCGTGTTAATATTGATTTTAGAAGCTCTGTGTTCCAACAATATAAATGCAAATGCCTGTAATTGGGAGCTGCGTGCAGAATTTCTCAACAGAAAACATGTTCAACTTTTCATGACAATGAAAGGAAAATAAAAAGCTGCTTATTTATTGCTGGTGGTTTGAATCCTGGATTTCCTTTCAAGTTACTTTGCAGGGCTAAATAAAATACCTAATTGCAGTGCTCACAAAATTCAAATGGGTACATTTGTTCTTCTGGGAGCTGGCGTCTCTTTGCAGGCTCTGGACACCCTCAGCATTATTTCAGCCCATCCATAACTTCTGGTTGTGCTAGAAGGAAAATCTGTGGGGGATTTAATAAATAAATAAATAAATACATAGAAGCCCCAAATGCTGCTGGCACAAATCACTGCTGTAGCTGGAACGTGTACTCAAGTGTTGGAAGTGGAAATGGGTGAGGATCTCAAGGTAACGCTTACGGATGATGAGACTAACACAAAGAAAGGAAGTGTCAGTGAGCATCTCTTTTTAATTCCCTGGTGGTTCTCTCCTCTACCTTTCCCACCCAGAAAAAAGCAGTGGTGGTTCTTGATGGAGCTGAGTGTGATGCTCCTTGATGGAATTGAGTGTGTTGAGCTCGCAGGGCTGCTGTGAAATGTGGGAGAGCGCCCGGCTGCCTTCCTGCATCCCGGTCTGTTGGGGGGTTGTGTGTGTGTCTTAAGTGCTCACCATTTCATAATAATTACTAATGAAATTCTAGATCTGTAATAACATTTTGGATATCTAAAACAAACCATATGCTTGTAAAAGAAAAAAAACAGGAGAGAGAAAAAAAGTGGAAACAGATCAACTTGAAGCCATAAATTCTTGGTAATAGAGGCCTCTTTCACCCCTCCTCCTTCTGTTTATGGTTGATAGATATTTTTGTTTCTGCAGGAATGTCAACTCTTAATTTCATGATGTATCATGGGCTTAAGAAAATTGAATTTAATAAAGGCAAAAGATGAATGGCACCTTTAAAGGTCCCAACACTTGTCTTTATTAGCAGGACAAACTGCAGGGTCTCCAAACACTGCTTCTCTCCAAATGAAAGTTTAAATGAAAAGTACAGCAGTGTCACAGGTTAAATTTCATTGCAGGACTGGCTAACGTCGTTAGTGAGGAGTGGGGCTGATTTCATGGGGCTGGTATCTGTTGCCTTAGATACCAGTGGAGCAAACACTGCCAGAGACTGGAAAAATCTCCGCTATAGGAAGTGTGCAGATAAACAGTCTTTTGGGAAAGGTCCTTTACCACTTGCTTCAGAAACTGACCAAATAAGCCCAAAAGAGTGGCTGCGCTTTCTCCCAAGACACTTGAGTTGCTCCTGGCCGTGTGCTTCCCAAAGACCTGCAGTAATTCTGGGTATTGTTAGATTTTCCACATTTTCTTTTAGTATGGCTTTTTATTTCCTCAGTTTGTCTTAATCTGACCCTCCTGGAAGTGCTTTCTGCCTTTGATTCTGGAAGGCAAGCGACGCCTTTGTGTATCAGATCAGCAGCAGGGCCGTCTTTCAGTCTCACTTAGCATCCAGCCACTTGATGGCCCCTGAGGATGTTTCTGGTCCCTTAGGACTGATCTCAGCATTGCAACGCAGTCCTGCTGTGAAATCCAGCCGGTGCATGTCCCTCTCTGGGTGCAGGGATGCTCTTCTTGCCCTGCTGTGGGCTTACCCACTTCCATGGTCAGCCCATGGGTGGGATGTTGACCTAAGGAGCAATGAGCTGGCCCAGCATGGTTTGAAGGGCAGGGTGGTGTTATCCTGGGGTTAAGCCTGGCTCTGTTGTGACATCCTGTCCATTGGCTTCAAACTTTGCAGTGTGTTTTCTTTCTGAATGTAAATCTGCCTCTTTCAGAGTCTGTCTGTGGTAGCTCTTTTGAAGGAAGGATCAGCTGTGTCCAGCATTTCTTACTCAGGTTGAGTTTCTCCTGTTTCCAAGGGTCCCCCTGGGGGGCTAAAGCCAGTGAGTTTGGCTGCACCACAACAGGCAATCTGGGTGATGCTCAGATATTTTCCCTCCGTGGCTTCCTCCTCTTCCAGCCCACAGCTTGAATTTCATGTCTTTCCAGGGGAAACTTGGTGGCTCCCTGCGGGGTGGTACGGCTGTGGGGAAGGATGCTCCAACCCTCCGCTCTGCCTCAGCCTGCATGGCAGAGCTTGGCACAGCCAACTGTGGGGAAATGGTTAAGACCTGTGTCCTCTGCAGCTTGGCTGCTCCATGTCTACACCTGGGCACTTCGGCACTGTTAACACTTCATTTTATTTTCATTTTTTTCCCCCTAACTTTCCATCCCAAAGGCACGTGCTCCCCACGTGTCCTGATTTGGGCTGTGTGCCTGCTCCTCCAGGGAGGGAGAGCTGCTCTGCTGTGGCCATGGTCTGTCCACCATGGAAATCACATGTTTCTCTTAGCTATTGAAATTATTTGTTGTTTCCATTTACCCACCCAGCTTCTTGCCCTCCCCTTGCCTGCCAGCGAGGTGATGTCACCAGCTCATATGTATGACTTCAGGATAATTTCCGCCTGCGGGTCATGAAGGTTGAAGCCAGGGTCCAAAAACTGCGTTAGTTCCTCCGCAGCGGCTGCGTTTTCCACATGCTAATTTTACTTGCAGGAGTTGGATTTTTTTTTCTCTTTATTTTTTTATTATTTGTCTCTTCCAGATGTTTTCAGGCAGTTGTTTTTTCTTTTTTTTTTCGGTTGTTGTTAAACTAATTCCATTCATGTTTTAAAAATTTATGAAAGCGCTAATAAAAATGTCAAAGTGGTAAAAATGTTAGCTTTTGCTCTGCTTTGATTAAATTTTGCAAACTGTTTTTGAATATTAAAAAGCAATATTTTTTTTATTCTCTCTCCCTCTCTCTCTCTTTCTCTCCAGAAGTGATTTGAGAGGCTTGTTGCATGGATATCACTCAGCAGGCTCATTTGCACTCCAGAACCTTGGTGCCATGGATCTCTATTAAATAACATAGACAAATTATTCTTTAAAGACACCAAACAAATTGTCACTTCTGCTCTTACATTAGACTGGAAGGAGGGAAGGGAGTGGAGAAGGAGGGGGTGAACACAAAGGATTTTATCGCTTTTATTCAGTGGTCGGCTTTTTTAATTTCGTGTATATTTTTTAATAATTGAGAAATCCATCGCAACTGCATTTGTTTAAACTTTTTATTAACAGGTCCATGTAAATTTTTGATTGCTGATTATTCAAATAATTGAACATTCTTCTGATGAAGGAACGTTTTTATTTCCCTATCAGCATAAATTGGCTACAAAGAGGAAGATGAAGCAGGGCTTGCTACTGTGCCGTATCCCATAGGGATGGATTGGGGGGTGCTTCCAGCTCCTTTCCTCACTCTGTTGGAGGAGAACAGTGCTCCTCAGCCTCTTGTTGCAGTACCTCTGTTGTCTGTCTGGTGGTGTCCTCTGAAAGGACGGCAAGATGGAGAGGCTGGGGCTGGTTATGGGGAATATCCCCTGCGATGTCCTCGATAAACAGACATTATCCCACTCAAGTACATCTCCATGTTCCCTGCCTACCGTGTGCGAGTGGTGCTAGACCATGTTCCTTAGGTTAGGCTTAGGCAATGATACATGCAGTTGCAGCACTGGGCTCAGAGACCTCCTTGCTGCACCATCTTCTGTGCTCGTGGCATTGGAGGTGTTCAGTGCTCCAGCACCACTTTCCCACTTGTATTGCAGAGGTCTGTGTCAGGTTTGGTTTTGTTTGGGACTGTCAGGCCACTCCTTTTACAGCCAGCTTGCTAGGCAGGATCATTTCCAGCTTCATTTTTTGTTTTAAATGAACAGCTGCTTTTCTTTTTGCCCTATTCAGGAAATCATCGAATTCCCAATCCTGAAGCTGAATGGCAGGACGATGGAGATCGAATCCACCTTTCACATGTATGTTCAGCCTGTGGTGCATCCCCAGCTTACGCCCTTCTGTACAGAGGTAAAGTGCAAAGGTTCCCTGGTGCTCCAAGAGTCTTCCTGGGAAGCAGGTTTCCATTGCACCAGGGGTTGGGGTTGCCTCTTCATGGTGTGTCATGCCAGCCTCGAGTTAAGGACAAAGGAAATGATCTTTTGTCATTGCAATAACATGTAAAGACCTCAGTTTGGATTCATAAATAACTTTATCTGTAATCTGTTAACTAAGATAGTTTTATTTACAATTGATGATCATGTAGCTGAGTGACCACAAAATAAAAGCACTTGTGTTAGCTGATGCTCAAAATCCTTTCACCTCTCTGTGAGCTCTTTGTGACTTTTGCCATGCTGCTCTTTGGTGGAGAAGGTCAAAGAGAGCATGGTCAAAGCAAAGAAAGTGTCATACAGCTGCATAGTTCAGAGGCTCTAAATGGCTCTCCTGTGGGCTTGCCTGTTGGGATTTGATGAGTCCTTCAGAGTGGTAGGATAACCCATGCCTCTATTTTTAAGACTTTCTTTTTGATGTCATGCTTGTGGGGCACTTGAAATGATTGCTGAGGAAATGGCCTCTTATTACTTGGTTACTCTCATTGCTGAGGACAGGTGCTCTTGAGCTGCAGCCACCTTTCCCCAAATACAGGCAAGAGGATGAAGGTGATGAATGCAGTCTCTGAGAGTTCAAAAGAATAGGGGGATAGGGGTTGGTTTTTGTGGGCGTTTTTGGTTGGTCACTTTTTTTTCATTCAGCACAAAAAGCCAGCTGTTTCTGCAAGTGCATTCTTCCTTTGCTGTATCCATCAAAACAAAGTTTAAGTTCCTTTTCCTTTGGGATTTTTTTTCCTGACTCCACTGGTTTGATGTTGGGCAGCTCAGTGACTGAAGTACTGACTGTGAGAATCGGAGTATCCAAAGTCTTCATTCTGTCCCAGTCTCATTGACACTGTGGTGTGTTTTTGCTCTACTTCCATGGCTGCAAGTTTAAGCCCTTGAAGTGCTTGTCCCATGTGTATTAACTTGATGAAAAACAACTCCTCTGTGTTAGGTGGAGTTCCCCTCCAGGACCAGCCAGCCCCTTCCATATTTCCACATTGTAAAAACAAATGCTTTTTTTTATTCTCTTGTAACTAAAAACCATCTGAAGGTATTTTATTTAAACTTAAAAAAAAAAAAAAAACACAGAAAACATTATTCCCCAGCGAGGGGCTTTAAGAAACCTATAAATGTGTGAAAACAGAGTTACAATGGAAACAGGTTTGCAACCTTAATGCCAGGAGGCTGGACAACTACTTTGGCTGTCTTTATCCCCATGAGACTTACTGGACATATGCTTGTACAAATGTGATAGATCTCACAGCTTGCACCTGATCTTGGCTAAAAGCAGCGTTATCTTCTGGAGTAGAGCTCAAAACATCCATTTTGCATGTTAACTCCTACCAAAATGCTGTTTTTCTGGAATTCCCTCTTTTGCATCCTTCCCCTCCACTGCTAAAAGTTGCAGCTCTGTTCTTGCACAAGGGTCTGCATGATTTGTTTGGTGTGGCTCTCTGAGCTGGATCGAGCCTCCACCTTGCTGCAGCCTGGGGGCTTTGAGAGTGACTGAGGCATTCAGCCCATCTGATAATGGGCTTCTTATCAGGCTTTCCAGGGTGGAAATTGCTGTCCCTGGAAGTGTTCAGAAACCTGTGCAGATGGGGCCCTTAGTGACATGGTTTAATGGTGGGCTTGACAGTCCTGGGGTAATGGTTGGATTTTGTAATCTTGAAGGTCTTTCCAACCTAGTTGATTCTATGATTCTACAATGCTCTCATATCACAGTGCTGTTTTTTTTTGTCTTCTCTTGCTCACAGGAGCCCGTAGCAGATGTTTGTGTCTTCACAGGTTTGTGTCTCCTTTGTGGAGCCCTTGAGTAAGCAAAGCCATGTGTGCTGGCTCTGCATGTGCAGGAGTCCCAGGGGGGAACATGGGTGTCTTACCGGCAGTGCTGTGCCTCAGACTGTGCTGCTGACCTCAGTCTTGTGTCTTGTGTCCACAGTTGGACAAAAATGGGCAGTGGTGAAGCCGGCAGGCAGCGTGGTCACAGAACCCTCACCTGTGTGTACTGGTGGCACAAAATGATCCAACTTGCCAGGTTTGGCAAGTTTTCTGTTGTTATTAACAGTGTGTGTTAGGGAGCTGGTTTTAATCCTAGCCTGGAAGCTACCAGCCTGTGCTCCTTAGCACACAGTGTGGCCGCTGTCCCTCCTGCCTTGGTAGTTCCCCTGCCTGTTGCTATGAGGTCCAGGGAGTGAGACTGTGCTAGAGGAGTAACTGGGCTTGTCCCTGTGCCCCTTTATGAAAGCCCTGACTTTAGAACCCTGAGAGACACAGGTGGGCTGGTTGTACTGAGGACCTTACTAAACATTTGCAAGAATATCCTTTTCTATTTGCAGCTGCTTTTTTGTGGAGTCTCGTGGCCGTGTGGACAGACCTGTGGGGTCAGTGGCTCCAGCCCTGTGCCACTAGAGTAGGTTCCCCTGAGATGCCGAGGTCACAGCCAGGATGTGCTGTGAGTCCAGCTCCTGCACAGCTGGTGCCCACACAGCTCCAGCACCCGCCATTGACTTTCAGCTGGTTTCTGTTCTCTGAAAAATACCCATTTCGCTAAATGCCAGTAAAGGGCTTTGTCTAGGCACCTCTGCTTA